>NC_051156.1:40673201-40913200 GCF_013339745.2 Dermacentor silvarum
ACGCATGCGATAAAAGTTTTTAAATATGTAGACGATTTTTTAAGCCTTTTTGACAAACAGTGTTTATCTATTGACAATGATGAAATCAGCACTGTTTTAAGCCTTTTTAAACTTCATGGCAATGGCCTATTTTTTACGCAGGAGATTCCGGTCAACAACACGCAGCAGTTTTTAGATTTAAACCTGAAGTTTTTAAAACAACATGTCTGTTGGAGCTATTCACCACGTGCTAAGAAAGAGCTTTCACCTTACGATTCTGCCTACTCGAAAATTATTAAACGAGGGATCGCTACAACCTGCCTGGGATCTGCGCTTAGGAAATCGTGCGTTCACAGGATCGGGACGAGTTTTGACAATCAGATTGAGCGGCTTTTAAAAGCCGGCTACCCTCACTCGGTGTTCACGTCCGTAGGGGAATCTTTGCTCCAGAAGCTGAAAGGCACCAAAAAGCCTAAGGTGGGCGATGAAGTCGAGCGCAACGCTCGAAAAAAGGCACAACTGGTGCCATACCTTCACAAGGTTAGCCACAACATTAAGAAGGTGGCGAACAGGTACGGAGTACCAGTGGTTTTTTCCGCCCCGAACAAGCTGGCCCGTCTCTGCCCTCGAATCACGGGTGGCGCTAATAACGGGTGCACATTACAGCACGTTCAGCGCTACGTGCATTGTTCCACTGGAGTGGTTTATTTCATTCCTCTCAGCTGTGGCAAGTGCTTGGGCATTGGGCATTGTGGCAAGTGCATTGGGCAAACGGGGCTCTGCGTCAACGACCGAATGAGAGAGCACGCAAATCTTTTAAAGACGGATACCACCGCGCACTTGTCTGCGCATTGCAGGTCTTGTCCCGACTGTGAACCACTGTTTTTTAATGTCAGGATCCTAGGTAAAAGTAAGAACAAAACCGCTCGTGAAATGTTAGAGGCCTACCACATCCAAATCAATGGTCTAGCCTGCGTTAGTCAAACGACCGTGACACTGTATGATTCAGAAATGAGATTGTTAAGCATATAAAGCGACTACTCTGCCTTCGGCTGACTGGCGCCCTTTGTGGGTTTCTTGCGTTTGCGCATGCGTATGTTTGTGTATATATAGCAAGCCTTGCTCCGAAATAAACAGTTGTGAGTGTAACGCTCGTCTTTCCTTTCCTCTCCTCTTTCACTGTTGTCTTTTATTTCGAGTTTTGTGCTACCAAGTATCATGTCAGTGTTTGCTTCATTCTTCATTAATTTGGATGCAATATGAGCTGTCATGCTTGTGCCGGCATCTGCTGCAGCTGACGGAATATTTCTCTGTATTTTTTAGTCCCGAAGCCCAGGCATGGACATGGTTATCACGGAGTCTTTTAAGGTGTGTAACCTGTGGGCTTTTCAGATCATTGTTCTTATAGTCTACCTTACTTTTAGGCATCTTTTTTGTGTGGAACAGTCAAATGGTTCTGCTGCTAACAATCTTACATACTGTACGTTGTGAGTCAGCATAAAGCCACATAGGCAGTAACTCTAGGCACATAGCTCCTGCTAACCACAGCATATGTGCAGATTTCTTGACATCTCATGCAGTCTTGTGCTTCAGTATGCAATATTTGCCATCAAGAGGGAAAACAGCCCATATTTCACACAAAAGTTTACATGTATTAGTAAGCAGGGTGTCTTCCATGCACAAGGTTTTTATTTTTTTGAAGTTATACCTGTGTGGATCAAAGCAACTGCATGTTAGGAGGAACCTGAAAAAGTGTTCCACACTTTCTGTGTTCTACCCAACTATTTTTTATTATTATTATTTAGCTTATCTAACATTGTTAGAGCACCGCTGAAAATACAATTTATTTTCAACATGCTCTGCTACATGGCTTTCTTTTTCATGTTTAAGGGGAGATGTGGGCCTCTGAGCGAAAATTTTTAAAATCTTTATTTGTTGAGCTATGGTACTGTAAACTTATACATATATGTAATTTGATGTGCTTATTTCAAATACGAGGTGCATTTTTCTTTATCTCCTTTGGTCTAAATTTTATGCGAGTGTCCTTTAAATATTTTCTGCAAAGGTTTGCAATGTATGTGTCCTTCCGATTTCGCTAAACAGGATATCAATGACTTCTGTATGGTTCAAGGATTGCCGTAAGACCAACCTTATTGCTCTGCCTTACCTAGAACGTGAGTTGCTGAGTTGCAAGGTTTTGAAGTTGAAACTCGAAACAGTGTTTTTCTGGTGCCTAACTTTGAAGTCTCGCAACTCGTGTTCTAGATAAGGCAGAGCAATAAGGTTGGTCTTACGGCATTTCTTGAATGATACAGAAGCCATTGATACCCTGTCAAGCGAATTTGAAAGAACACATATTTTGCAAACCTTTGCAAAAAATTATTTAAAGGAAGTTCAGATAAAATTAGAACCACAGGAGATAACCAAATATAGACTGCGTATTCAAAATATGCACATATATATGTACAACATTTCAGCACCATATCTTGAAGAATAAATTTCTTTCTAGAACCCACTTCCCCCCTTAAAAGAAAGCCACCAAAATATTTAATAATGTCACGTGGCCACACACCGATATGTAATGACCGCAGCGCTCAAACAAGTTCACTGGGAAGGTAGCTGCGCAGGGTAGTGCGCCTTGCCTCTGGCATGCTACCCTGCATAGCGTGCTGCATGTGTGCTGGTTCTGAAGTGTTGATTGCCGAAAAACCGTGTGCATGACTGAAGGCGGCTATGGCAAAGTGGTAACTTGCGTAGGAGGCGTCTAAATAATTGGGTAGCTTTTGCGTAGTCACATTGAGAGTTAAGGGAGAAGGCCGGAATAATACTGCCGTACTTCTGAACTAGTGCAAACACGCATGTGCTATGCAGGATAGTGTGGGAGACATTTGCCTTTTCACTCCACTGAGTTCGTTTGAGACTGCTGCTGTTGCTGCACGTGGGTGTGTTGTGTGGTACATTTTTAGAATTTCCGTTCTTTTTTTCTGTAAAAAGAAAGCATGCTGCAAACAATTTAATTTGATTTTTTCGAAGTTGCTCTAATACTTAGTATTGACATATCTGCTTTAAGTGTAATTAAGATGTTAGTTAATCAAACTATTTAATAAAAAAAATCACAGCATATCCACGGGGTGAATGATGATGAGTGGGCGAAGCTCCGGAGGGAATCATCGAATCTCCCGCTTAAGGGGACGCTAGCACAAACGCGTTAGAAACGTGCAGTACTCTCTAGTAAGGGGGAGCGGCCACAGCGTCTTACGCAGCCATTTACACACCGCGTTTGCCGACGCCATCACATGACTGCTGAGAGAGTATACCCCCCGTATTCATAAACGCTCCTCGAGTTGAACTTGACTTGCCACCGCTTTGGGCAGCGCGTTCGAAACGCGTTGAAGGTAAGGCGGAGAGGCCACAGCGTCTTACACCAGCTTCTTACACGGGCCGTAACGCGCTAGCACAAACGCGTTAGAAACGCGCTAGAAACGCGGCCTTTCGTTAATGTTGGGTATTTATTGCCGTCGTGGTGCGTGTGTCCATGTCCGCTTCGTGGCGTAGTGGGCTAACGCCGCGCGCTCGGAAGCGAGGGGTCCCTGGTTCGATTCCGCGCTACGGACACAACTTCGGAATTTTTTTTCTCATTTTTCTCAGACTGGTTACGCACTACTACTACGACGACGGGGACGAACGGGTGCCGCTATAAGTAGCTTCGCCCCTAAAAGTACTCATAAAATGTGGGATGCTTCTTCAGGTGGCTGCTAACAACATTCAATGTTGGTAAAACCAACTGTAAGTTTCCCTTTTTAAAACTTAGTGCAAACTGATACACATTGTGTATATTATTCGTGCAGCGACTGTTTTGTGGAAGTGGTTACAGTTAGTATGCCCGCTGGCATTGGTGAATTCTGGCTCATTTCTTCTTTACCATTTTTGGTTGGTGGGATTCCTTATTACAGCTTATTTAGCACACTTGAGGCCAGATTCCGCCTTAGTTGTTCCCAGTATGGCGGCTGTTAAGGTGTGAATTGTGTTAGATTCTGTGCAAGTGTGCAGGTGAATTCTAACCGATTTATGCTACGGCTATCCTGCTGACATCTTTTATTGCACGTTTCAGGATGTGGTGCCCGCTGCACAAACTGCAGCCAGCAGGACCGTGGCACGGGTAAATTGCATGAGGTCAAATGTTATGGTGCATGTGTGCGTTGATATAAACTTTGCTTGCACCTCTTTGAGTGGACTGCGAATTAATGCTGATGCACCACTCTCGCATACTGCGGATGTGCTGCTGACATCTTTTATTGCACGTTTCAGGATGTGGTGCCTGCTGCACCAACTGCAGCCAGCAGGACCCTGGCACAGGTAAATTGCATGAGGTCATATGTTATGGTGCATGTGTGCGTTGATATAAACTTTCCTTGCACCTCTTTGAGTGGACTGCGAATTAATGCTGAAGCACCACTCTGGCATGCTGCGGATGTGCTGCTGACATCTTTTATTGCACGTTTCAGGATGTGGTGCCTGCTGCACCAACTGCAGCCAGCAGGACCGTGGCACAGGTAAAGTGCATGAGGTCAAATGTTATGGTGCATGTGTGCGTTGATAAAAACTTTCCTTGCACCTCTTTGAGTGGACTGCGAATTAATGCTTATGTACCAGTCTGGCATGCTGCGGATGTGCTGCTGACATCTTTTATTGCACGTTTCAGGATGAGGTGCCTGCTGCACCAGCTGCAGCCAGCAGGACCGTGGCACAGGTAAAGTGCATGAGGTCAAATGTTAGGGTGCATGTGTGCGTTGATATAAACTTTCCTTGCACCTCTTTGAGTGGACTGCGAATTAATGCTTATGTACCAGTCTGGCATGCTGCGGATGTGCTGCTGACATCTTTTATTGCACGTTTCAGGATGATTTGCCTGCTGCACCAGCTGCAGCCAGCAGGACCGTGGCACAGGTAAATTGCATGAGGTCGTGCAGTAGAACGTTGTGGTGCACTGTGCATGTGTGCGTGGATAGAAACTTTCCTGAATCCTTGCACCTCGTTGAGGTGACTGTGAAGTAATGCTGATGTGCCACTCTGGCATGCTGCGGCTAGCCTGCTGACATCTGTCTTTGCATGTTTCAGGATGTGGCACCAACAGCACCACCTGTAGCCAGCACGACCTTGCCACAGGTATTATGCATTTCTTTAGTTGCAGAGTCAAATGCTACAGGAATGCTAAAGAGCAGTAAGTTAATTTGAAGGGCTAGAATACATTTTCTAAACTCGTGTTCACCCCTTTGATGGAAAAATGCTGCACATTTTTAGAAAGAATGAGTGCAATGGCAGTCAAAAATAGTTCTGCTGAACTATTTTTGAATTTTTTGCTTCAATTGCATAGCTGATTAAATCTTTGTTTATAAAATGATTTGTGTGCAATGGAAAAGAATGTGTTACTGGTGGAAGTTGCAAGATAAAATTTCTGTTTTGTTGTCATTGCCTTATGCTCCCCAAAATAAGCCTGTTGGCACTGCGGCATTTGTTTGAATAAAGAAAACCAAAAGTATTACAAACGCATTCAGTATGCAGTTCTATTCACTTCTGGCACTGTTTGTTTCTATTTGATTCAGAGAAAAGCTATGACTCGCACATCTGCATCAAACACAGCTGCTGGCACATCCCTAGATATCAATCTGTTAAAAGGACACTAAAGGCTATATAGTCAAGCTAGAGTGAAAGATTATGCTTCTAAAGGAATTCTACATTCGCAATGAAAACATAGCTTTTATAAGCGAGAAAATGAAGAAAATAGAAAACCGGAGTGGCGCCATCTGTTGTCGACTATTGTACCTCTTATGTGTGGTGTCAGCACTTCTGATTCAGAGAGAGCGGCCGCGACGGACCGGCCGCTGCAGACGGCATCATTTTTCTGTTTACAATTGCCGAGACGTGGGGCAGTTCACCATCCTGATGGCTCCGGCAGTGGAGGCTCAAGTGACTGTAACTGGTAACCTGAACCCAAGAAGATCCACAGAGCGACTCACGCAAGCTCAGCACCTATACCCGCCAAGCAGTATGCTTTACATACAGAGCTAAATAAAGAGTCTACAAAAGACATAACGGCATAGAGGACAGTCACGTGGAGAAGATGTCAAGTCCTCTGCATCGGCGCGAGCGGTTCAAATTGAGAGGCAGCACCAGGATCTTCGACGGCAATTTTCTAGGCAAAAAATTGATATATTATCGTGCAGAAAGCGATGATAGACTTCTGGACGAATACTCTGACGATCTAGCTAGACTTGATACTTTCCTTTAGTGTACCTTTAAACACTTTTTTTACTTAGATGGGATGCCAAAAATCCAAACCCCACGAACATTTCCACGAAGAAAGTTTTGTATTAAGCTATATTTCTATCTATGTAAACTTTGATACTTCTTGTTTATTGAATTTCGCATATCTGGGCATGAATTTCACTGGTTGCCTTTTTTTTGTTCGTTTCTGTCTTAGATATGTTCTTATATGTAAAGATGCATGTAGATACCACACTTCTGATTTCACTTGCCTTGAATGTGCAGCAACAAGTGGGGGGGGGGGGGGGAAATCCCGCAGCACCTGCCACCTCTCTTCAAAGATGAAAATGGCCAGGTAATGTATTTCTTTTGCGATATTATACCTTTGGTTTCTTTATTTTTTATCAATGTTAATTATTTTACAGGTCCACATTGGATATGGGATTGTGGTCCCTTCCAACAAATGGGCCGCATTAATGTGTGTGCCACGCGACTCCCTCTTTTGCAAAGAGGGGGCACGCGTTTTGTGGACAGCGGCCGACTTGAAGGAGCGCAGTGTGAAGGGCCGAGTGTGTAGAAGGTTCGTCAAGAACCCTGAGAGCACGGCTAAGAAGCCAATGACCCCAAAAAAACTTCTGGCCTTGAACAGTAAGTATTGTTCTTAAGTTGTATTATAGAACTACAGTGCCAACACTGATACTCACACAGAATACATCTTCTTCTTTTCTCTAACAGATGCATTTTCTCACTTCTTGGATCTGCATCCCGATGAAAAGAATCCTTGCGAAAGAAAAAAAAGCTGAACTACTTCCTCGCAGAGATGCTGCAAGACATCAGGAAAAAATAGGTATCATATTTATTCAATTGTAAAGCGAGTGTTCAGTTTGGAGAGGGAAGAAAACGAACAAACATGCAAACTAATATAAGGCCGTAGAAGCATTAAATGAGCTGGTTGTAGCTAAACAGCCTAAAGAAACACACAGTACCGTGTCTTGTCCTGTTTTCCTTGTGTTTCCTTGTGCTGTTTTGGCAAAATAAATGAGGCCATACAAGTAGTGTCTCTCGTTTTCGGCTTTATGTTTTTTTGAAGTTATGATTAAAATCAGTTATTATTCTTTGAGAGAAATCGGGCAGAAATTGGCCTTTTGTTGTCTGGCGCAGCCCTAGATTCATCGTTTTTAATAACTAGCTCCCAAGCAATTAACACAAGCAATAACTGCCTTTTGGACACAGATTTTACTTAAATATCTTGCAGGACCTTTTTAGTGACTAAGAGCTGATCACAATTCATGTAATGAACTTAAGTTTACAAATACATTTCGCAAGTGCTTAATTGTTAATTGTTGTCCAACTTATTTTAAAAGAGAAAAGAAAGCCCATAAATAGCGCACATGGGCGTGCTCCGCAAGGTGTGTTATGCCTTTCCTAACAAGCCCTTGTTGATGCAACCTATTTGTACGAATATAATGCAACCTTTCTTTGCAAAATTTCCGGTCTTGGACCACTCCTTAAATTCGGGTCTGTAACACAAATATAAAGTTCTTTTTCTTAATTGCAGCCTAACGTAGGACGACTGGCACTTTCATGTAGGTGTGTCATTCAAGCAGTCTTCAAAGTGGCACAGTGGGTCACTGCCTAATCGAAAGGCTTTGTTGTGCTCGATTGTGTCATGGGCGTTTCTGAAGTGCTGCGCCTGTCCAATAACCTTGGTATATTTCACGGAAGGTGATGTTCTTCCCAACTGTGACAGGCAGACAGCACTCATTCTTTCACTTTATATTGAGACTGCAGTTCACAGTAACACTGAATGAAGCCCTGGGCATCCACTTTTAAATGTCCATTCCCATTTCTTGGCGGCATCACTTTGTGTTATAATCGTAATCTTTTCTTTTTCCTTAAACAAAGTATACCCTCATATTATATTTGTGGTTGCATTATTTATGTGCAGATATAGTACATTATCAATTGCATTTTCAGCATAATGGTGTTGATCCTAAACCTGCCAGGATTTCCCACATATCTTAGTTGTGGAAACTTCTGCTCAGTGTCACATCTGCCATTACATTACTATCTGGTAGCTTCTCTCCATCATTTGTTGAGGTGGCAGTTAATGTGTTCTCTCTATGACATGATTAAAGACATTCCCATAGTATTTCTTATTGCAAGTGCTTTATTTTCCAAAGTTTATTGGCTGCTAGAATTTGTATGTCATCGAAAAACTAGATTACCTAGAACATGGCATTGCTGGCACCTTATTGACAGCAATTGATTCCATCTGTCTCACAATGAGATTACTTCTACGATATGAATATTATGAAAAAGAATTGCCTTATATTTGTTACCAAAGTGTTATCGGAACAATGGATTGAACACTAAAGACTATTTACAATGCACATTTACAAAAATTGCAGCACTGGCCAGTTCAGCCGACAGCTGAAGAGGAGCAATTCTTCGTTGAGATGCTGGCACCCATCATTCAAAGGACATGCCATATGCTAAATAAAAATATTTATGGCTATAATCTGAGACGTCATTTTTAAGGGCTGGTTTGATGAAGCTCTACTACCACCACGATCATTGGTCAAACCGCCTGGAAGCTTTGGACACTTCAGAGCTTGTGACACTAGCCACAGATGCCACCACTGGCCAAAGCTATTCATGTTGCCAGCACGAGCACAACGTGTTAGCTGTGTTGGTTGATCTGTTGAATTATTGGAACATGACCATATTTTTAGTTGTGCAAGAATCTGGTTCATCTTTTGCTGAAGTATTTCGCTGTTTGCAGCAGAAATAAATATGCTGACATCATCAGCATATAGAACATACATAGCATCAGGATAAATGCGTATTAAATCATTTATAAAGGCAATGAACAGAAGAGGAGCAAGGATGCTTCCCTGTGGCACACCTTTAGTTAGTGGCGTTAACGTCGAACAGTTACGATTTATTTCAACTACCTGTTACCGATGTTTCAAATAACTTTTAAACAAGTCCAACGCATGACCACGAACTCCATAGCAGTGTAGCTTTTCAAATAATGTAGAGTGCTGAATGTTATCGAAAGCTTTGCTAAAGTCCCCGTACAATCCCAAGACGACATGTTTTTTTTTTCAAATTGAGACAAAATGAATTCCTTTTGTTCCAGTAATGCCATTTCTGGGGACCGGTGTTTCTAAAACCAAACTGAGTAGGTGAGATTACATTGTGATTTTCGAAGAATTGGTATTGCTGACGGTGCATAAGCTTTTCTAATCCTTTGGAAAATACTGATAGAATAGATATGGGCCTATAGTTTCTTACATCATTTTTGTCACCTTTTTTAAACAAAACACCAACTTTCGCTATCTGCATTCTTTCGGGGAAGACTGCGTTCGACAAACAAAGATTAAATATATGAGTAATACAAGGCACAAGTATATCCATCACATATTTGACAGGCCTGATTTTTATGCCACCAATATCACGAGAGGAACTATTTTTAAGTTGCGAAAATACTGAATAAACATCTTGTTCTGAAACAGGCTTGAAAAACATAGAGGATGAATTTGGATCAGGAAGAAATTGAATAAACTCATTAGATGTCACATCATATGCATTGTTCACTAGGTATTCATTGAAAGTATTTGCAAGTTCGACTCCTGATATGATGCGCCCGTTGACTGTGATGTTTTGAACACTCTGGCGGGGCCTGTTCCTGTTAAGAAACAAGTCCAGTTTTTTCCACAAGGCATGAGAGTTATCTGCGCTACTTTCTATTTCTCTGTGTATGTATTGCGATTTGCGTTTTCTAATTTCCTTATTTAAACGATTTCTGCACACCTTATATTCTTTTAGAATGGTAAAGTCCCTAGTTACCATGAACTTATGGTAGAGTTCATTGTTATGTTTAATTTTATTTAGCAGGTCAGGGGTCATCCATGGTTTGCGGTTTTTTTTTATTCAAACGAATTTGTTTTTCTCAGAAATGGCATTTGTAAATGTTTGTAATTTTTTCTAAAAATGTACTGTACGCTTGTTCTACGCTTTTTATCGAAATAATCTCGTCCAAGTTACAATTAAGCAGCTCATTTCTAAAACTTTCAAGGCTAGACTCGGATATATCTTGAACGGTAACCGTCTGTTTCCGATATACTCGCGAACGAAATTTTTTAATGACAATAAATATAGGAAGGTGATCGCTGATATCATCGGACAGCACTCCTGTAAAGGCGGTGTTCCGGTTTACATTTGTAATGAACAAATCTAATAAAGTTGCAGTATTTTCTGTAATTCTAGTCGGTGAAGTAATAAAACTATCGAAGCCATTTGAGAGAATCAGCGTGTTCATGGCTTGCTGTGACGTAGATTGACCTAACATGTCTATGTTGAAGTCTCCTGCTGATACCAAATAATACATGTTTTCCGACGAAAAATGCAAAAGTTTTCATAGAAGCAAAAAATCTATCAGTGTTTCTGTTTGGTGGCCTATAACACACTGAAAATAGATATTTACCGACGCGAGCAGTAAGAATGTCGAAGTCATCGCATGTAACACAAAAATCAGGGATCAGTTCACAATGCATATCTTCTTTCAGTAATAGCATAACACCACCCCCACGGCGCCATGGGCGGTTTAAACTAAATGACTGATGGCAAATCAAAGGGGGTGCGTCATTCTTATCTTTGCCCCATGTTTCAGTAAGGAATACGACGTCGAACGAGAATGAAAATCCATCGATTAGAAGCTGAAAGTCAGCTTGCTTATTCTTAAGGGAACGAACATTTAGATGCAAACATTTCAAAGATCCTTTATGTTCAGTGGAACCGATAACGTTTAATTCTTGCGAGAGAAACACATGCTTTTGTGTTTCATCCATGTTAAATAAAATGACAAGTGTTCACAGATGACCAGGTGCGACATTATACGGGAAAGTCGTTCGTGTTACGTACGACGATGGCACGTTCGCCATTTGTCTTGCGCACGAAGACCTTTCCGTTTTTGTGCCACGCATATTGAAAGCCGTTTTCCTACGCCCACTCTTTCGCGGCATTAAGCAGCTGCCTGTTGCAGCTAGTTAGATTTTCCAGCACAATTACACGACAACCTTCTTCCTTCAATTTATGCCGCTTTTCTAGCCACTGATCCCTAACTGCTTGTTTCACATACCTCACGATTACACCGGGAATTTTCCCTGCCTTCGCTGGCAGACGATGAATGGCGGCAACCTCCATTTCTGAAAGTTTCGGCACATTCATCACATCAGCCAAGTTGTTTACTTTTTGCAGCAGGTTTTCGCTTTCAGTTACTTGGATTCCATGGAACTCCAAATTTACCTTTCTGTTCCGCCACTCAAGATCATTCAGCTCGACCTGCAGAGCCTTATTCTCATCAGCATTCATCTTACACTGCACTTCAATGGCATCCACTTTTTGTGAATTTCCTTAGTCTGTCTGTCCTGGTTCTCTAACCGATTCAGAAGCTCATCATATTTTTCTGACATCATCTGAACTGCTCTTTCAGTATTTAACACAGTCTCTTTCAGTGGCATCAATCCGTCCAGTTTCTGATTTATGGTGCACAAAAGTAATCTGACTTCAGCAGTTTCATTCCTGGCAGCCGTGTCGCTTTGAACACCATCGTTGTTCTTTGCCGCCTTACACGTAGGACACGCCGATTTCTGTCTAATTGCTACGCTTTTGCTTCCGTATTGTTTTTCTGTAAGGCTGGAGCATGTTCCGAAATGATAAAAAGCAGAGCATTCCGCACACTGAACCGACTGGTCCCGGGAGTCAAAACCACTTTCACAGGAAGCACAAGCATCTTTCGTCGACATTGTTGAATTTAGAAAAATGCTTAACTACCACAAAAACAACTGTTCTAATGGTGGCAGCAGCAGCAAAAACAATCTTTTAAATAGCGCTATTGAACGAACTACCAACCTGCGAAAAAGCAGAGCTGCACTCAGTCACGCGTTCTCTGTGCTGCCGCTGCTGCCGACTACGAAGATCCACGGAGCGTCCAGGCTATATCTGTTCTGCAGAACAGTCCGCAGCGCCACGCCGAAGCGTCAGTCGATAGTCCGTGACGTAGTGTAGCCTCTGCGCAGCCAGGAAAACTCTGGAAAATTCCACCCAAGCACAGGACTTGTGTCACCATCTGCGAAAAAGCAGAGTTGCACTCAGTCGCGCGTTCGCTGTGCTGCCGCTGCTGCCGACTACCACAAGTTGGCCGCAAGTTCCCAGTCATGACCGATAATGCTGCATTAACATGGATGTTCTCAAAGCAGCAGCTGAAGCATAAGTTTGCCCGATGAATTATCACGCTGCAAGAATATGATTTTGACGTGCGCCACCGTGCTGGGGGGCTAAACAACATCGCCGATGCCCTCTCACGGAACCCCCTTGACCGCATGTCCCAAAACGACGAGAGTCGCATTTTCATCTCACAACAAGGCTTCTCCAAAGACCAACAGGAGGATAAAGACTTAGTTTCCATCATTGCCTCAATCACTGCTACGGGAAAGAATTCCACATATGTACCCTCGAAACACAAAACGTCTTGAAAACTTCTCGGAACGGCTACAAACGGCTATAGACGTCTTGGTCTACGCGAAGACGTTAAACAGATGTTCTTGGAAACATTATGTAGCAGGAAGTACGGTTAATCAAATATGCTATTGTGTGTCAGCTGCGGTAACAGCCCACCTCTGGCGTCACCGGAATACTTGGTGAACGTCTTGAGAGCGTAGAACTCAAGAACCTTTTTAGATGTTTTTGTCAGAAAATGTGCGACATATATAGCCTTTCGCTGCTTTCCCGCTTTGGGTGAACAAGCACAAAAAGCCTGCGGGGTTATTTGATTCCTTTCCGATTTTTTCACTCGATGAGTCTGTCACGACAGTAAAAGTTTAGAAAAAAAGAAAACGGCCGGGCGCACACATGCGCGCCCGTTCAGCGTCCTTATCAGAGCCGTGCCTTCCTTTCCGTTTGCGTGAACAAGCGGTGAAGAATCCGGAACTGCGATACCAGCTATCGTCATCAACATATCTGGCCGCGCGCAGTCGCAAACGTGCGCTCCGTTTGAGCGAACTGCTATCTGCTCTTGGACCGCACTGGAGTTTCCCGCGCGCGATGCGGAAATAGGGGCCGTGCTCATGCTCGCAAGCGTTCGCTCGCCGTGCTCATGCTTCTCTTCCCAAGTCTTTTGCTCACGTTCAAGCCTTGGCCAGCGCCTGCAGATATGGTGCAGTCCCTTACGGTACGTATACGTTTACCTGCTACAACTTGCACGCCACTTTTGTTTTGGCGGGCGCGTGCTGGAGCGAAGTTTAGACTCGAATATATTTGCATGCACGGTATGTAGCAGAACGTTCTTTTGTGGTCTGGGAGGTAAAGCTGGAGTTTCGCATAATTGGTTGAATGATTACAGAAATTCTAGCTGCGTGTGGCCTTTAAGATGGCAGCAGCATGCTGCATTGCGTAGTATACCGGGGCTTTGCTCTCTTGGCTTCTCCTCTGTGTAGCTTCCAGCACGCTAGCAGGCAGGAAAATAGTCTTGCATTGGTGTTGTAACTTCACTTATAGTTGGAGGATTGGAAAACTTTTTGCGGCATGATATTCGTGAGACGACGTCCTTTAATGTAGTGGGGTCATTCTATGATTAGTTAAGTGTTTAGGGTCCCTTAAGAAGAGAAGTGTTTTAGTGACATGTGGTACAATACCGCAGTGATATTGTAAGACACTCGGAAGGAGCAGTTGCCGGCCTTGATTGTCAGGCTAAGCCCACTTGTTGCTACAACCCACCAACACCACTACCTAAATAAAAGTAGCACACTCTTGTAAGAGATTTGTTTGCAAACCATCTAACTGCTAATGACCTACTGCAAGTCGTTTGTGGATCAAACCACTTGCCAGTTTAATTTCACTCTACAGTACCGTTTTCATATCATATTTGCAACATAGTTCAGAACGTCATTGCACAGCATAAGATTTTCAGAGAAAGTATTGCTTAAATTTATAAAGTAAATGTGACCGAGGTAAAACAACGGTACATAAGTTGCTATTTGAAATACCGAATCGCACATCTTTATTGCAAATCAAGTGTGGCTTACTCACTTTTTTCTTCACCGTTGTATTACAGAGCAAACTTTTGTGGGAAGCCAGCGGTACCCAAGAGGGAAGGGACGTGAAACTTGCTGTGGTTACTGCAGCTACGTCTTCTTTTCTGTGGTCACCTTTTTTACTGTATTAAAAAGTTTTGTCAAATAATTCTGCATGTCCTTTAATTTATTAGTAAATAAAGCCGCTTTCTCACAAGGGCAGGTAATTTTTTCTGGATGTTATGCTCATTTGCTTTGGATCTGTATTGAACATTTGATATATGTTAAACAATTTTATGCAAGTGTGATGCTTCAATTTCATTTTCAGTTCTCTATAGTAACACGTGCACTATGAAGCTAGCATACGGATGCATGGTATGCGGAAGAAGTGGCCACTAATTTTGCTTACCACGTCACTGTAGAATGACAATCTGTAATGCTGCTCTAAAGACAGCAATAAAAGCCTGCATATTGTTTCTGAAGCCATTATACGTTATGACTTCGGAAACAATATACAGGCTCTTATAGCTTAATTAAGAGTTTTGTTAGACGTACCCAGAATTCTATTATAATTTATAACAGAATTCTGGGAACGTCTAATAAAATTCTCAAGTTGTTCCTGTCAAGATGTTTTATAAAAGCCTGCATAATGTTTCCAAAGCCATTATTACAGAATTCTGGGGACGTCTAATACAATTCTTGAAGTTGTTCTTGTCGAGATGTTTATTAGCCAACTTTTAGCGTAACGTTAGCAGGGCTTACTGAAGTACGTGTAGACGTCCACGGCTAGAAAATGTTTTGACCAGGCCAGCTATTAGGCTTTTGAATTATCCGTTCAAGTCCTCTTTTAGACATCAAATAGATGCTCGTGTGTTTCGTGGGTATTACGCGATGACACGCTGTATCGGCGGCAGTGGCACAATGATCACTCAGAAGAACGGCATCTCCTAGTGATCCCCAGTTGTTTTAGATCGGAAATATTACGAGCCATTCATGACACTTCGGAAGGAGGGCACATCGGCCAGCGAGCCACGCTCCGGAAAATACAAGAACGCTTCTGGTGACCGAAGATGGAAAGCAATGTCCGCTCCTACGTCGCCAGTTGTGAAGTGTGTCAGCAATATAAGCGACTGCCAGGATTTCAGCCTGGATTACTGACACCTATTCCGCTGCCAGAAACTATTTTTCATACTGTTGGCATCCACTACATCGGACCTCTACCGATCACTACAGCAGGAAACCGCTACGTCATTGTGGTCGTGGACTATCTGTTTTTTTTTCACTACAGCAGGAAACCGCTACGTCATTGTGGTCGTGGACTATTTGTCGAAGTACGTCGAAGTGGCCGCTGTGCCATCTATCGCGTCCGGCCACCTAATCGATTTCCTGAAGCTACGATTTGAATGGAGACATGGCCTGCGAAAAAATTTATATCAGACCGTGCCACGACATTCCGCAGTCGCGAACTAAGAAATTACCTTAGTACGGCAGGAGTGCAGCACAATTGCACGTCCGCATTTCATCCCCAGGCAAATGGCCTTATGGAGCGAACTAACCAAAGCCTCCAGGCACTACTCGCTTCGTATACGAAAATAGGGAAAAAAGTAGACGCAGGCTGGGACGTTCACCTTCAGTCAGCGGCTTACGCCGTTAACACGGCGCTTATGACGTTGGTTTCATATGGCGTTGTCAACCGGGACAACGCCATATGAAACCGTCTACGGGAAGGTGCCCCAGATGAAAGCGGTCCTTAGCCTAGACACTCCAGTTACCATCGCCAGCTCCGCCGACCGAGCGTCCATTTTTAAAAAGATTAGAGCAGCAGTGATCAGAAGAGCTTCACAAGCGCAAGAAACGCAGAAACGACACTATGACCGCCGACATAGACCTGCTCCGGTGTATGACGTCGGTGACGAGGTGTGGGTACAAAGGGGAGTCATCGCACCAGGCCAGAAGTTAATACCGAGGTTTGAAAGGCCCTTCAATATTTCAGGTGCTAGCCTCGATAGGCGTAAAAGAAATAACTTCGCCGTGCAAGTGTCACGCCTCAAGAAAAGGTTCCGGCGCTAGAACTGAACTGCCAATTTTAAAATGAACTGTCGATCCTTTTTTTTCCAGGTCCGCAGTGTGGCCGAGTGTCAAGACAAAGATGCGCACTGGGGCTGGAGCGCTCGGACCGCGAGCGAGGAAGAGGAAGCAGAAGTAAACGAGGCGTTCTGGCGGAAGGCCGATTTTCTGTCTGCTTCTCTTCATTACAGTATATATATATATATATATATATATATATATTATACATGAGAGCAGCAGACAACCGGCCGTCCGCCAGAACGCCAGTTTTACTCTAGTTATCGTCTGCTCTCTTAGCGACCGCTTCGCGAGCGCCCGAGGCCAAGCTCACGTCATCGTCACACTCGGCCACGCTGCGAGCTTGCGGCGCGCAACCAGCTTCTCTGGCGGGCGGCACTGACTGTGGCGCGTTGGTCGCAGGTCTCACCGACGATTATACCGTCGCAGATGTGCACGTAAGGAAGGAGATGCTGGGAAAGGAAACGCTGCTATGCCTAGCTACCGCATGCGTCTTTTCGGTGTTACCGCTGACAGATCAAATTTCGCCGATCTGCTCGAATACGCTGAGCTGGACGAAATACCTGCTGCTGCTGATTCGCCCTTATCAGAAGGTGGAACAAGGATCATCCTCTTTCAAACCGATGGATACTTGCGCATCTGGATTCTTGCGTGTCTCTTGCAGCCTCTTCTGATGGTAACTTGAGATGGTCTCTTGAGTGTCTTGAGGCCTGTTACGCGTCTTTTGCCTGCAGGCAGGTATTCGATGATGAGCTCAGGCATGTTACTTGCCTTCGTTTCTTTCAGCGAGGCCTCACTCAGCGTGGGGCCAACAGCCACGTATTCGGTCAATGACTGCGTTATAATGCTAGCATCTTGCGGGTCCGGACGGTTGTGCCTGCTGCGATCCGTGGACATATTGGGTTCCTGGAGCGCTAGCTGCTCAAGTACTAAAGGAGCCGGTGCCTCCATATGTTCCAGCATTGATGAATTCGGGAACCGCTTCACCGACTGCTGCGGATGGAAAGTGGTCACGGTCTCTAAAGCCCGTAATGGATAAAATAGCTCACATTCGTGGTCTACCACGGAACCAGCCGTGAGCCTATCTACTATAACCTTGGCGGGTGCAGCTGCAGCGGCGACATGATGCAGCTCCCGAGTTTCTCTTTGTTGCCGCCGCAGCACCTCGGCTGGCGTATAGCTGCCAAGTCGAAGCAGCAGTAGTGGTCTGCTGCGTGTTTATGGGTTGTGGTGGAGCCGATGGTTTTCGAGTGTGATGCGCCGCTTGGTGGCGGCCCGAAGAGGGAGCCATAGTGGCCGTATTCGCCACGCGCTTCCAAGCGTCGGTGGTGAGGTCGACGATGACACCCGGGGATCTGCGGTGGCGGCAGGGCCATCAGCAGGCCTCCCTATGGAGGGCTTGCAGGACACGACTGGCGCGTCAAAGCGGTGTCCGTCCGTCTGACGCAACGCCTGCCTTCTACCAGCCCACGCTAATGTCACTGGATCAATCTGAGCTTCAAGCTCCGATTTTGTCTACGGTTGTGGTCCCACTTCCGGCGTTTTGCGAGCCGCATGGCTCGCTCTTCCTCAGTTTATGACGCTAGCTTCACGCGCTTGGCTCATTCCAATAGCCGTTCCGGTTCACGATGGTGTCCGCCGGAACCGCCTCCGCCGCCGCCGCTGGTGACCGTAACCGCTATTGCCAGAAATGCGAAAAAAAGTACCCGGTCCCCGCCGGGATCAAACCCAGAGCCGCTGAGCGGGAGTCGGATACTTTACTACTGAGTTACGCAAGCGCTTGCTATCAGGCAGCTGAAAAATGCCCTATAAACGTGCTCTAGGCAGGCGCCCAGGCGCAGACGACCCGAGCCTCCGCCAGTATGGTGGCGCCATCTAGGTACGGCGTCTGGAAACGCAGCGTGCGCGGGTGCAGAATACGAGATGCGATTCAGACGAGGCGCGCAATCAACGCGATGCCGAGCTGCCAGGGCCTCCACCAGTATGGTGGCGCCATCTAGTTAAGATGCCTGCAAACGGAGCGTGCCCGACATTTAAGTTGCATATAGCAATTGCATGCATGTAACTGGACATGGTTCACTTAAGCAGGCTAGGTGACTATTTGTCACCAGCCCGTTTTGAAGATTCCAAAAAACAATCACGATCACCATCATCAACAACAACGTACCGTGCCATGGGTCAAGGGATGTGAGATGTGCGCCATGTATTCTGGATACCTCTTCGGTACACGTTGTGGCGTACACGTTATGACCCATGGCTACAACCATACTTGATCGGGCTCAGCAGACTGCTGTGCAGAGAGCATTACAAGCCGCAACTCGCCGTTGGATGCCGGGCGGACAGTTCAGATCGTTCTCGTCAAAACGAGGTGAAGAGATTTTGCCACGAAGACCCTGTTGTGCGTGGTGCCGAAAATGGAGCTACTCTTGAGCCGCTCCACCAGCTTACGGTTTGACTGTGCTGCGTGTAACGCGCAGGCCTGTGACTTTCGTTTTTTTTTGCGACCAGAGCCTGCCTTAGTCTACGGTTGAGGTCCCCCTTCCGGGGACCTCAACCGTAGAAAAGACAGCTGGCCTCGCTCTCATCCATGGCCAAGCTCGCACTGATCATTTTAACAGCGAAGCTGTTTAAGCGGGCCGTAATTCCGTAACGCGTCGGAAACAACATCGCTGCGCGATGAGTCACATGCGTTGCCTAGCAACCACCTCGCGGAGCGTCGTGTGCTTCGCCTCCTCTCCGAGCGTGGACATGTTGCCTTGACATGGGACGTTAAGGAGAGGGAAGGAGAGCATGCGCGCGGCGCACGCTATGTTCGTGAGAGAGAAAGAGAAAATAAGAGTGAAAGAGAGAAAAATATTATAGCGGCACCAACGAGGCTACGCGCAGAGCTGCTGCCGACATCGTACGCGTCTCCCCATTTCCCCGCGTGCGCGCTGAACTCGCGTGGTGTCCGTGATTGCAGCAGGTGCCTTTGGCGACGGCTCAGTAGGTTTCGAGTAGCCATGCCCCGGCAAGTGCGGAGGCGCAGCTTGTCCGGGACGTCACCGGAGAGATAAAGCTCGGAGCCGCCGCGACGACGGCAGAACTCTCGTTGGCTCTGTGGCGAGTACATGTATCCTTGACATTGGACGACGCAAGAAGATCCGGAAACCTGAAGAAGAAGGCGCTTATCGTGAAGCGCGTCGCGCGGCCAAGAGAGAACCTGCGCGTTGGCGGCGAGCCGGTTCGGAATACCGTACCTAGCAGCACTTAGCATTTTTACCAAATGTAGCCAAGCCTAGTAAAAGCTGGAAAAAGCTACGTGGATCACGAGCTCTGCTGTTTGCTCCAGCCTTGCAACACTAGTGCAAGGTGCCCACGTTTTTTTCTCTTTTTTTTGTAGACGACCGCGGCGCTCCTCTGCCGCGGTCGCAATTGAGCGAATGGAGCGAACAGCGGCGCGGCGCTGCGAAGCTTGTCGAGAGGTTTCGTTTCACATGCATTGGCGCCGCCCATTTTCCACTGCTACGAATACCGTCCTAGGCGCACGTTTTCCCGCACTAGTACTTCACTGGTCACGGGGCGAGGCGGGCCGTCATTGGTTCGGAAACGGTGCTGCCGCGTTGCCGCCGCGATGAAATTACAACTTGCCCGAACCTCACAGCTCCAGCCGCCAATGCCGCCGCCGCTCAAAACAGGTTTCTGAGCCGCGGCGGCAGGAATAGCGAGCGTGTTCGCTTGCATGTGAACAGGTGTAAGAAGAGAGGTGATCCGACAGCGGCGTGAGGCGCGCCCAATTAGTGTGACTTTACGGACACCGCTGCCACAAGGGGTAGCACCAGTTATGGGGGCCAACTTTTTCGCTCTCGTTGCTGGCGCTTCTATGGCTGTGCTCCGCAGACGTGCTTTATTTTGATGCATATATGCCATTAGACTTCTTAAAAGACCTCTATTTGGTTGGAGGAACGTCCATTTATATTTCTGCCGACATTGCAAGCTATAATTTGACTCGAGACCACATGAGTGATTCATTAATTGAGGGCTTTAGCAGCTGCCATCTCAGAGTGTGCCTGCATTAGACCTAATTTTGATATTTACGAGAAACACAGGCAATATAATTGCATAGTTACTAAAAGTGCCAAAGTGAGCACCGTGTACCATGCATTCAGAGGAGTGCTAGAGCGTTGCTCAGTCTGCAGAGTGTCACGGCAGAATCGTAGGGGTGCTATATTCGATTTCTGAATTGTGTTAGGAGTGCAAATGCCAGAGAAAACTGTCTTCGCTTTCCTTAATATTATTGTAAGAGAACTAATGCCAGGCATTATAAGCAGGTCGTTTAACTTGTTTAAGGAAACGCGTAATTATATACTTGAATGCTTAAAACAAAATATTATATACAGAAAAGTTAGAAGCAACGCAGAAAGGCAACCAGCTACCTATGTCTTTGTTCCCTTCAGCAGACGCGCAGGGTTGCAAGCACGTTGCAAGCTTGGGCCGTTTCGACTATCCCGCCGTTGGTTGCTCCGCAGATGTTTGGTTTCGTGTTACCGTTAGCGTATCGACAGCATCTTTTTCGCAGAGGTATGCTTTGGTTCCCTGCTCGCGGGTCTTTTTCTCCTCTTCACGGACTTTGACAGGTAGTTGGGGCAGTTCGGAAAGATGGTTGGAACTCGATATGACGAAAGAACCGCACGACCACCACGTCTTGCTGACGTAACGACTGTCGAAATGTTTTTCGCGGACATGGTCAGTGGATCGGAGAACGCGGTCGCTACGGGGAATGGCCTTTCGCAACGCTTCCGAGCGAGTTTCTTCTTTGCGAGCGCTGCGCT
The DNA here is from genome assembly GCF_013339745.2 of Dermacentor silvarum. Lineage (NCBI taxonomy): Eukaryota > Metazoa > Arthropoda > Arachnida > Ixodida > Ixodidae > Dermacentor > Dermacentor silvarum. The sequence goes on from NC_051156.1 coordinate 40,694,419, forward strand.
ATTGCAGCCGGGTACGAAGCACTTTTTGGCCATATTGAAGCACAATCACGCCTTTCATTCAGCAGCCACATACGCCGAAAATCCATACCAGTTCACACAGCGGATCAGAGCGCATCTGTGCAGTCACAGTCGAAGCGAATAAGTAAGCGGTATCAAACCGCCCACCTGCTCAGAATTAGGCGTCTAAATAACGAAAAGGGCATATCTTGAGGTATGCGTGTTTCAATGCTGACACTGGGGCTGTATTTGTACGGCCCTTCACGTGATCGACTCCATCGGTGTACTTCCTCATATATATATATATATATATATATATATATCTATTGTCGCGTACACAAAGCTCAGGAGCTTTATTATAGGACCGCGCCGTACTCGGGAGAAGATACCAGAGAGGCGCAAACAACAAGAATGTCTTCTTCTTATCTTGATGCCTTCCGGAATCTCGAGCGGCCCGGTCGTCATCTTTGTCGGCGCCAGGGCGCACTTGTGCAGAATACCGACGCGGAATTACCCTCCTTCCAGAGCAAGCATCGTCCCGATGCTGATCAAATCCTGGTGGATATACTCGTAGTGGATAGCTTGTCGGTGTCCACTTCACTCGGAATGATATGGCTTCATGCGCACTACGTGCGCTACCTCAGGCACCTGTTGACGGCGTTTGAAGCAGCATGAACCGTCACCACCAACCTCGTAGGTCACGTCGCTGATACGGCGTAGAACCTTGTATGGTCCGAAGTACCGGCATAGAAGTTTCTCCTAGAGCCCTCGGCGTCGGACGGGAGACCAAATCCAGACTCTTTCCCCGGGTGTATAAGCGGCAAATTGGTGGCGGAGATTGTAGCGACGTGCGTTGCGTTCTTGCTGACTAGTTATCCTGACGCGGGCGAGCTGTCGTGCTTCCTCGGCGCGTTCAGTGAAATCTGCGGCATCTTCATCTGAACCATTGCAGTCATGAGGCAGCATAGCGTCAAGCATTGTAGTGACTTCTCGACCGTGGTCCAAAGCCAATGGCGTCATTTTCGTTGTTTCTTGGCGCGCCGTATTGTATGCGAATGTAACGTATGGTAATATTGTGTCCCAGTTCTTGTGCTCCACATCGACATACATGCAAAGCATGTCTGCGATAGTCTTGTTCAGGCGCTCGGTAAGCCCATTTATTTGTGGATGATAGGCCGTCATCTTCCTATGTGTTGTGCCACTCTGCGTGAGCACAATGCGCAGAAGCTCAGCTGTGAATGCGGCTCCTTTGTCGGTTATGACGATCGCTGGAGCACCGTGTCTGAGGACAATGTTCTCGATAAAGAATCGTGCTGCATCAGCTGCCGTGCCGCTCAGAATTGCCTTGGTTTCCGCATATCGGGTTAGAGAGTCCGTCGCGACTATGACCCATCTGTTGCCGCTGTCAGATAGTGGGAAGGCGCCCAGGAGGTCTATGTCAATTTGAGCAAACGGTGTTTCCGGTACCGGAACAGGGTGCAATAGCCCAGCGGGTTTAGTCGGTGGTGCTTTGCGTCACTTACACTCGAGGCATGCCCGCACGTTGCATTTCACCTCTTCTGTGAGCCTAGGCCAGTAGTAGCTTTGTTTGATTCGTGCTAGTGTTCGCGTGTAACCAAGGTGGCTCGAGGTGGCTTCGTCATGGCAGGCTTGCAAGATTTCGTAGCGGAGAACTTCGGGAGCTACTAGCAGATGGCTCTTCCCTGTCGGAGAGTTCTTCCTATAGAGAACGCCATCGCAATAACAGCATGAAGGTAGACTCCGTGAAAATAGTCTCGACACCTTCGTAGCTCGCCCTTCCAAGAACTCGATCAAGGTGTTGAGCTCTCGGTTGGCTTGCTGTTGCCGAGAGATGGCGGCCGCATCAACAATCCCTAAAAAGCCTGCGCATTCATCCGCATCTGCGCTCGGTGATTCAATAGGTGATCTGGAGAGGCAGCCGGCATCGAGGTGCGGTCTTCCCGATTTGTACACCACTGTTATATCGTACTCTTGAAGCCTTAAGCTCCAGCGTGCCAAATGTTCGTACGAGTCTTTCATATTTGTCAGCCAGCAAAGCGAATGATGGTCGCTTACTACTTCAAAGGCGCGACCGTATAAATACGGGAGAAACTTCGCGACTACCCATACGACTGCCAGACATTCCTTCTCCGTGGTTGAGTAGTTGGACTCGGCACGTGACAATGTTCAACTTGCATAAACAACTACTCTCTCGGCACCGTCCTTCCACTGAACGATGACAGCTCCAAGGCCCACGTTGCTGGCATCGGTGTCGATCGCTGTTGACGCATCCTCGTCAAAGTGAGCGAGTACTGGCGGAGACGCTGCCGTAACTCGCTGAACGCCGCTTCTTGCTCCTCTCCCCATACCAACGCAACGTCGTCTCTTGTGAGGCGGGTGAGTGGAGAGGAGAGATGCGCAAAATTGGCAATAAAACGTCGGTAATAAGCGGAAAGACCCATGAACCATCTGACCGCCTTCTTATCCGTAGGCCGAGGGAACTTTGCGACTGCTGCAGTTTTATAGGGGTCAGGCTTAACTCCTTAACTACATGACCTAGAAACTGAAGCTCTTCAAACCCGAAGTGACATTTTTCAGGTTTCAAGGTGATTCCCGCGGACGGTACAGCTTGAAGAACTGACATCAGCCGCTTTAGATGTTCTTCGAAAGTGGAGGAAGAAACAATCACATCGTCGAGGTACACGAGGCATGTCTTCCACTTCAGACCGGATAAGACAGTATCCATGAGCCTTTGAAACGTGGCTGGGGCCGAGCATAAGGCGAAAGGCAGTACCTTTAATTCATAAAGCCAATCAGGCGTCACGAATGCAGTCTTCTTTCTATTATGCTCATCTACCTCTATTTTCCAGTATCCACTCTTAAGGTCCATAGAGGAGAAGTAGCGTGCATGCCGTAGCCTGTCTAAAGAGTCGTCAATCCGCGACAGCGGATACACATATTTCTTTGTAACATGATTGAGCTTGCGATAATCAATGCAGGACCGCAAGCTACCATCTTTCTTTTTGACAAGCACCTCAGGTGATGCCCATGGGCTGTTCGACGGCTGGATGACATCATCCTGTAGCATCTTTTCAACCTGCTGCTGTATGCCTCGCGTTCTTTCTGAGCTACACGATACGGGTTCTGTCGGATGGGTCTTTCTGTCTCCTCCTTGATGATGCGATGCTTTGTCAGCGGCGTTTGACCAACTCGCGACGTAGACGAGCAGCAGTCCTTAAATGGTTCAAGCAGTTGCATAAGCCGGTGTCGATCTGCAGGTGTTAAGCTCGGTCCAATGTCGACGGCGGGTGTACATGGCGTTGTAGGAGCCTTGGCTTCTCCTTGCATAGCAAGACAGTCTTCAGTGTGGTCGATTTCATCAAGATACGCGACAGTGGTGCCTGTACTGATATACCGTCGTTCGTTTGTAAAATTTGCCAGTACAACCTCTGTACGCCCGTCGACTAAGGAGACGATGCCACGGGCGATGGCGACTCCTTGGCGGAAGAGAAGGGCGGTTCCATGTTCCGCGACTGCTTCTTCCGCTGACTTATGGGCATATGGGCCGCCCTGATGGCCAGCGGGGCGATGAGGGCAGAAACGATAGATGTGTCCTGGTTCTCCACAATTATAGTGGAGAACCAGGACACGTGTCATCGCCGATCTTCAGTGCGCCATATATCGGTCCTACGGAGCTGGAGCCGTCTGACAGGTTCTCGTTGGGCCCAGGCTGCGACAGCAGGCCGTTGATGGTATTGTGGCGCCGGCAGGGAAGACAAGGGACGGTAAAGAGCGTCTGTATGGCTGTATGTGTTCAGCTAGTACGGCGTATCAGACGGCGATGGCCGGCGGACCGCGTCTGCGTAGCTGTATGCATTCGGCTGGTCTGACAGCTCGGTATGGATCTTAGAAGGAGCACCCACCTGTCGAAGTACCTGTCGTACCACTTCAGCGACGGAGGCAACCGGGAACTCGTGCAGCGGTGGTGCCTGCGGTAATGGTGCGAGCCTAGCGTTCTCCTTCGCAATTTTCTCGCGCACAATCTGTCGTATCAACTGGCGTAAGCAGGTTTCCTTCTCCGTAACCAGTGCTGCGGCTCCTCTCGGTGCCCCGGCAATCAGACGATGGTACTGTTGGTACCGCTGCTGCAGCGCCCGCTCGATTGTTGTGGCCTCTTTAATAGACTCGTCCACTGTTGTCGGCGGATTGCGCACAAGGCCAACGAACTGCTGCTCCTTGACACCACGCATGCGATGGCTGAGCTTTTTAGCCTCGGGCATGTTGGGATCTGCGCGGCGAAACAAAAACGCTATGTCTTCGGCAAACATGGCGACACCTTCATTTGGCTTTTGCATCCGCGTATCAAAAAGGTGCAGTGCGTTTTCACGTCGATTTGGGTCCCCGAATGTGTCTAGAAACCGACGCGAAAAGTCCTCCCACGTTGTCAGACTTCCCTCGCGGTTTTCAAACCACGTCTTTGCACTGTTTTCGAGGGCGAAATAGACGTTGAGATGCTTCTCGTTGTGGCGCCAGTGATTCGATCTCGCAACCCGTTCATACTTCTCCAGCCAGTCCACCGCATCTTCATGCACGTCACCGTGAAATGGTTCGGGAATCCGAAGGTTTTGAACTGCAGCTGTTACCTGAGTTGGGCTGCTTGGGAGTGCCATTTCTGGAGCTGTGGTGGCGGACGTCAATGACGACAATGTTTGCAAGACACCAAATTCGAGGCTCAAACTTTGGAGGCGGCGGCTCGTGCGGTGAACAGGCGTCTCGACGCGTGGGTGTCTTCTGGGGCTAGATGCAGGGCTGCTCGTAGGAGTGCCAATCAAGGGCGACGACTCCCAGCACCTCTAGCAGTGTCGCGATACACAAAGCTCAGGGGCTTTATTAAAGAAGCACCGCGCCGTACTCGGGAGAGGATACCAGAATCTCGAGCAGCCTGGTCGTCATCTTTGTCGGCGCCCGGACGCACTTGTGCACGAATACCGACGCGGCAATATATATAACTAGAGATGAAGGGAAACCGAGGGGCTCAATTTTTGTGAATCATGACCTTATAAACCAATAGACAATAAAGCCAATGTCTGCATCTGGGAAATTGGCTGTTGCTGAAATTGAAATGACGACAATAATAAATAATACGGAAATGAAAGGTGACAAAAAGATAACTTGCCGCTGGTGGAAGTCCAACCCTGAATCTGTATTTCACGGGCGTGGCACTACCAATTGTGCTAGGGCGACGGCTATCAATTCGTAGACCAATTTGTGTATTTATGTTTACGATGCCTACTGCTAGTAGTAGCGCCAGTAGTAGTGCCAGCGCCACTCGGAGCTATTGTGGGTGGTTGTGGAACATCCCTGTTTGCCCGATGGCATGGCGTACTGCGTAACTTAGGAGATACGGCACGTAGCTGAAGAAAGTCGGTAGATACCACGTAGTGTGGGAATCGATGTTATGCGAAGCAGTGGGCGAGGAGCCTACCAAGTTAATGAAACGACCATGGGAGCACCAAGACTTAGGCGTCTGTTCTATGACCTACGTGACACGCATGTCACGCCATTCATGTCTTTAGTCTTCAGGAGTCTCTTTAGCTACGCCCAAGACACATTAAAGGGCCCCTAAACCACATCAGATATTTTTTGCACATTTCAAGCAGACACGCGCATCGAGTTCAGAATGCCGTCATGATCAACGACGCAAAACGCTGCAGAGCGTTTGGTCAGACAAAATAAAAATTTAAAAAAAATGCCGTCCTCCTCTCCTGGCCTTTCCGGTATCCCCAGTGGACGTCACGATGTCAGCAGGGGGAATCTGCTGATGTCAGTGTAGGGGACGATGTCCATTTGTCGAACAAGAACCTACGACTTCCGGTTTGTCTGCTACATTCTAAAAAAAAAGGGAGTGAGAATGGAGCAACGGCCTCTGTTCCTCCTTCAGGCCAGCGAGTTCCTCCTTCGAGCAAGGTTCACGCGCTGCGCCCTCTTGCGGCAATCGTAAATGGAGGAACTTTCCTCCTTAGCGCGAGCACCCCGGGACCTGAAAATGAGTTGCGCCGTGTTCCGTGTAGCGGAGTGCGATTTCATCGTCTGCGACCGATCGGTTCCATCTCTACGAGCACCATAGGCGAATAATTTACCCACTGACTGTGCTTGAGCGCCTTCAGTGTACTACACGGATACTTCATCGCGCAACGATGGGCATGCGATATCATGAACGTCGGTGGAGGAAGGTTGATCACAAAACAGGCAAGTTATTTTATTCTCGATCATAAATATGCGCATACGAATTGCTCTCAGCAATAGGTTATACGTTTTAGACGCAGTTCTTTTAGACATTATTTACTGCACTGAGATGCAAGCAAGACATTAAAATGTATTGGTAATCTAGATCTTCTTACTCATGCAGGGGATAATGCTTAAGGATATTTCTTTTCTTTATTCTCGCGGTACATGTGGCGGTCGTGCGATTATTATTAGTGCGAAAGTACCTGTTAAGTTGCGTTAACAAAAAACAAATATTATGTGGAAATGCGTACGTGTAATGAAAGCGGTGCAGAAAGTGACCGATAGTATCCCGAAATCCATCGCCACTGAAATTTATGGCCGCAGTGGCTATAGTGCTTTATTTCCTTATGGTCGCGGCTTCGACTCCGTTTCCTGTGGCCGATTGCGGTGAGAGCGGAATTTGAAAGCAACTGTATATTCTCTTGTCAAGTTTCTATGCAAATTGTAAATAATTATTCTACAGCTATTTTAACTATGTTGTTTACGTGGTTCAAAACAAATAAAGCCAATTAATCTGATTTGTTTTTCCTGCACCATGCTACATTATATTCGGTTTGAAAAAAACTTTGTCCACTTTTTTCAGTGTGATGCGTTACTGCATTTGAGAATGACATTTTCACAATTGAATTTTTTATTCCTTTTAGAATACATGGCTAACTGGAACAAGCACTGGACCTTTATATGTACATCATCGAAGTGGAAGTTCAGCAGATTAAAAGGCGCGACTTTATGGCTTCTATAACCTGCATGGCTTCTGAAAAGAAATACAGACGCCAGAGCCAACCATAAATGACACAATTGCCGATTTTGTTGTGTTTGATGCTTTGTTGTGATGTCTTGCAATAATTACTTGTTTCATGAATTTCCATCAATGATGTTGAATGCCACCAATCTTGATTGCTTAAAAACGACCGAGATTGCAGGCAAACGTGTGTGATAATAAAGCAATCTTGCGATGCTGTAATAATGTGTGCATATATTTACTCTTGTTCCTCCACTATCTTAATTTAAAATTGCTTTCAAACGAAAGCAAACTTAACGTGTTGTCTGCCAAACTGGCAAGCTTTATAGGTGAGATGTCGCATGTTTAGATCTCACGAGTATTAGGTGTTATGCATCAAAAATGCTTTCGAATCGTTGTTGTCCTGAATTAGTTTTTAGCTACTCCTTTATGAAATCCCTCTTTCCCACCAGTCCACATAATTATCAGCCTTACTTTCCCGTGCCAGTCCTTAAAAGTCAACATAGTTGTGCAATACAACTACTGCTTGTAATAAATTATCAACGAGCCCAAATTGCCATTTAAGAATCTGTCACTTTTTACTAACTAATAACATAATAAATATGCACAATTGAAAAGTACTGCCATCCAATATGATTTTTACAGAACCGCACTACAATGTATAAAAGCGAAAGTAATGTAATTAACATATAAGAAAAGTAAAAACAAATATACTGTGATGAACAAAAGCACACTACCTGAGCAAGAAACTGTTTTAAGACACTGTGGAAGAAATAGGCAGGTGTCTGCCACAGTTTCAATAAGGCATCACAATAGTCTGATCAAATACATTATGGTTCTTCCAGAAGCCAAAAAGTACACTTCTACGACATTGTATGCACAGCCCACTAGTAATATGTACGGTGGCACAGTTGATTTCTGCTAATCAATACACAGTAATTCTTTATTGTAACTTGCCTTAAAAATAAAATCGACCTTGGTGACCATTATCCATCTGTAACACTCGAAGATGCAGGCAATATGGCACATAAATAGAAAGCATGCGGTACCACACCACAGCCTTCAACAGCGCACCACATGCATTTCTATGCGTTCCACCTCGTCAACCAGGGTTCAATGTCAGCAGAAGCCATAAGAAAAGCTGGGTTTCGGCATGTGTGTATCAAAGCATTACTCAGAAGTTATATCTTGACAAATGAGCAAAACAGGGGCGAAATAGCTATTTTTTCAATGTGCAGAAACGATGCGAAAGCCAGCCTTTGAGCATCCTGAAGGGAAGGTGCCTGTGACATATAAAGGCCAACAGAAGTATATGCTGTTAGGATCCGCTTTTAACTGCCTTTTTGTGCCTACATGAAAGTGAACTTCGAAGAGTGCTGGTTTCTCAGTGGCCTTGGGATGCCTGTATGCCAAGTGCACCATCCAATGAGGGTTGCCTTCAGGAATGTACTCTACAATTATTTGGGGAAGCAGCTAAAAGAGGCACCATTTTTGGCTTGCTGATCCCCTCAGGCTGGCTTTGCCACTACGAAATGCCTCCCTAATGGCAGGAGGTGTGGCCTTTTTGTCATGAAAGCCATACTTGAAGGACAATGTTTTTCCAAGGTCCTGCTTGCGGATCACTCCGTCAGCAACTAAACCTTCCAAAACATGGCGAAGAACTCAGATTTGTAGACGATCGTACATTTTGGCAGCAGGGGGTGCGGCTACGTCAACGTGCCTAACGCCTTCACCGTACTTTGTACAGGTTGCAGCCGATCTACGCAAGTCAAGATTTACAATTTCTGACTGGCGCACGTGGCAAATACAGCGCTGATTGTTACATCTGACGTCATCGACTAGGAACAACTCAAGCGACACCTGTCAGAGCGACAGTTCTACTTAAGGAGCAGCCGGACTACGTGCCTTTCATTTGGCAGCAGGGGCTGCGGCTACGTCAACGTGCCTAACGCCTTCACCGTACTTTGTACAGGTTGGTCACTCGACACTTCTGCAATTATGTGTAAGCCTGTTGCCGCTACCACTGCTGCCATTAGTCAACTACTGTATTCTTTTCCACCATGCCGTCATGTGCTGATCTAGCTAAAGATATTGCAGCCCTCCGTGCAGAGCTTTCTTCTGTGAAAGAGGGTATGGGCATGATTAATGCGCTGTACGAGTCCATGAAAACCCAAAATGAATCTCTCACCAAAGAGAACAAATCACTGAAGGATGAAAATGAACTGCTGTCGAAGCGTCTGTCAGCTCTGGAACAACACTCTCGGCTAAATAACGTCGAGATGAAGGGCGTTCCCGCAACGCAGGGCGAAAATTGCCTGGCGGTGGTGCAGGCCATTGGTGATAGGATTGGCTGTCCTATCGCGGAATCTGACATTGACGCCGTGCATCGTGTTCCTGCTAAGAAGGACACGAACATTATTGCACGCTTTTCTTCAAGGGCAGCCAAGGCAAGAAAGGCCAGGCTGACTACGTCAGCCATCGGTTTTGCTCAGAGCAGCAACAAGTCAATTTTCATCAATGACTACCTCACACCTGATAACAAACGACTCTTTGCGCAGGCTCTTGAGCTCAAAAGAGGTAAAGGTTGGAAATACCTGTGGACTGACAACTGTGTGATTAAAGCTAGGAAATCAGACAGCAGCCGCGTCTATCGCATCACTGGTTTCATGGATCTGGTGATTATTCAGTGATCGTGCAAGCCATTTTCCCGTTAACCACAGTTGCTGTTCGGTCCTTATTGGATTATGTTTTCCTGTGACCAAGTGAAATCTTTGTTACAAGATACATCACCTGCGTTCTCTTTCCTCCATTGCAACAATCGTAGTTTACGCAAGCATCATGACGATCTATAGAACTTTCGTTCCATGCTTGACCACACTTTTTCCTTCATATGCTTATCCGAGACCTGGCTAACATCAGCTGATGGAAATTTGTATGGTCTGTCTGGCTACAAATCTGAATTCAATAATCGAACTTCCCAACGCAGCGGTGGGTCGGCTATTTTCGTCAGATCATCATTGCCCTACGTTCGACGTTAAGATCTTGCTTTTCGGGACTTGTTATGTAAATCCATCTGGTTAGAGTTTGACCTCAATTCTCTACCGGTCAATAATAGCTCTACAATAGTAGGTGCTATATATCGCTCACCATCAACTTCTTATGCGGAATTCTGTTCTCAGCTTGAAGATGTATTACATGCGTTAACAAATGAAAATAAAAATATAATAATTTGCGGAGACATAAACATTAATATTCTCGATATCAACTGTCAGTCTTGCTCTGAATTTGTAACTTGTCTACTCAGCTACGGCTTTTCTTCCCTAATACACACTCCAACCAGGCATGATCTTTCAGGCTCTTCCACGCTGATTGATCACATCTTTTCTTCATTTGACTCTGATTCCGATTGCTCTTCTGGAGTTATAGATTATTCAATCACTGATCATTACCCCTTGTTTTTTGCCTAGGTACAGAAGCAGTTATCAATTCTAAAAGATATGCTAAATCTTCGTTCAACAAAACACAGTTTATCCATCAGGTTCAAACCACAAACTGGGATGACGTATATATGGAGGGTTGTCCTGAGAAGGCATTTTCCATGTTCCATTCCAGAATCACTAAATGCATTGATCAGTGTACTACTTATTCACAAGTCACACATTGGTATTCTACTCCAAGAAATCCTTGGATATCAGATGCCATGTTGTGTTCCATAACACGAAAAAATGATCTTCACAAAAAAGTAAAATCGCAGGCCTTTAATATAAATTTCAAAAATCGCTTCCGTGCATATTAAAACAGTCTTTCTGACATTCTCAGGCGCGCAAAACGAGACTACTATGAAAACAAAATATTTGAAAACGGAAACGATACCAGGCGTAACTGGAAACTAATATGAAAGCGTCTGATCCGGGCATCAAACGAATTGTCCTCAATGATCATGAACACACCAAAGACACTGATATTGCTCATGCATTTAGTGAACATTTTGTTGCTTCGGATAACAGTCCTCCAGCTAATACAGTGCCTAGTATTTCGTGTAGCTCATACTCATTTGATCTTCGTCCTGTTTCACCGCATGAAGTTTACAATATTATTTGTTCCCTAAAATCAACTGGACCTGGCCTTGGTTCTATGAGACCAGCGCATATGAAGCTTGTTTCTGCTGACATCTCACTTGTCCTTGCTGATATTATTAATAAAATGTTCCGTGCTAGGGTATTTCCTAACTCACATAAGATTGGTAAAATAATTACTGTCTTCAAAAAAGGCAACCGTGAAAATATTAACAATTATCGCCCCATCTGTATATTGCCATTCTTTAGCAAGGTTATTGAAAAACTTATCTATACCCGCCTCATGAACTACCTAAATAAATTTAGGCTTCTCAGTCCTCTCCAGTTTGTGTTCAGACATGGCTACTCAACCGAGTTCGCACTAGTTCACTTAACTGACAAAATCAAGCAAGCCATTGACCGCGGACTAATTGTAGGGGCTATATTTATTGATCTTACTAAGGCGTTTGACACACTAAATCATTGCATCTTGTTAAATAAACTAGAGCAATTCGGCATTACTGGTCCACCTCTCGAACTGCTCCGTTACTACTTGTCTAATCGTTCCATAGTTGTCTGTATAAATGATCATTACTCTACCAATAAATTAATTACCAGTGGTGTTCCTCAGGGCTCCATTTTAGGTCCGTTGCTTTTCTTATTCATAAATGACTTACCTAATGTACTGACCGATTCAGACTGCCTATTATATGCCGACGACACTACATTATACTCATCTCAGCACACACTAAGCGCTCTGCAAGTCACACTTAATACTGACCTCTCCAAGGTCCACACATGGTGTATCTTAAACCAACTGTGTATAAATCCAGTTAAGACAACGTTTGTCCTCTTCCATAGTCCACCTAAAGTATTAGTAAATCCCGTAACAATTTCTTTGAATAACTATGTACTACCGATATCTGAAAAAGTGAGATTTCTTGGTGGTTACCCTTGACAAACACCTAAAATATCACTGACATGTCAGTTCATTACTGCACAAAGTGGCATTTGCTATTCATGTTCTCATCAAAGCATGTGCATACTTTGCACCACATATTCTTACTTCATTATATCATGCATATATAGGTAGCCATTTAACATACTGTTTGTGTACATGGGGAAACACATATCCCACTCACCTCAATCCTTTAGAACGCCTCCAAAACCAAGCATTGAAGCTAATGACGTTTACACCACTGCGATGCCATTCCCTGCCTCTTTACCAACTTCTTCGTATTCTAACCCTTCGGTATTTATTTCAATATAAGTTGTCGCTTCTCATGTTTCGCTTCATTCATCTTGACATACCTACGGACGTTCTTTCTTTGTGTCACATCGTTAATTCATACAACACAAGGTTTTCTGAACAGAATAACCTCCTTTTACCAAAAATAACATCAAATTATGGAAAGTATACCCTCATATTCGCTGGTATAAGTGTTTGGAATGCAATTACTGCTAACATTAAGATTACCTCTTCTTTCTACTGCTTTAAACGAAAATTAAAAATAAAATTGTTAGAAGAGCTGCTTTCTCTGTGATCTTTTTTTTTTCTTGCCTCTTTTCTTGTCGATTATCCTTTTCGTCTTTATCTTTTCTGCGGACGTGTTTTCTAGTATTTGTGTGGGAATTTCTACTACGTATGACTTTCTTCACTCTTATTCTTCATATTGATTTTAAATTAATACGTTCGTGTTCCATTGCTTTAAATTCACAAGTTAAACTAGCCTAACCTTTTTTATGATATTCATTTTTATACTATTTTCTTGTTATTTTGTTTTTATATAACACTTTGATTTGTGAAATGTTGTTATCGCTTGTTTCATCCATCCTGCTGCTGTTTATGTGATTATATCGTTTGCATGCAGCTTCAGTGTAAATAAAGTGCTCCGAAATGTTTTTTTTCCTCATGTGAGTACTTGTCAAGTCGGAAAATATATTCACAACAATATCCGCAGCATTCAGTTGGCATGCCAGGTTTTCTATTGTGCATGGTGCCACATTTTTTCCTCTAGGAGCTTTGCAGTTTTTTGAACATCCCTTCTATGACATCATAAATGAGGGCTTTCACAACGGTGAAAATTTCATCTGTGGTACTCAACGGTAGCTTCAACTTTTCCATGATTCTGACGTAGAACATCGCTATCTGCTTCTCTGATTGTCGCAATGAAGTCAAAGATCGAAGCAGTGTCATCACTGCTTGTATCTGATGAAGTTGAGCCATCAGTAACCGATGCATTTTCTCCAGTTGCTTCACCAGAGCCGAAGTCAGGTGTACGCTCATCGGCGATAATGCCAGCGGCCTTTCTGTGCAAGCGATACACGTGCTCCTTGTAGGCGAAGTAACGGCGAAATGATGCCGCGCAATTATCTATTCCACATAATACGCGGAAATCTGGCTAACAACTGGGGAAGTCTTCTGAAACGTTCCACTTCCAGCGATATTTCGCTTCTCGCCTTCAGGCGCGCTGAGGACGTGACGGCCGCATTGAGGCGGAAAGTAAGAACGCTCGCATAGTGCATTACATGCATGTTTAAGAACCTCACAAATACATTATAGAATGATCTGAAGTGAAGGCGCGAAAACGACGACGGACGAAGAGAGAGCACACACACAGCGCGCCACTTCCAACAATGTTTAATCAGAAAAGAACGCCACTAATTTATACAGGGAGCGCAATCACAGTTTCTCAGTGCGCATTCGCGTTCAGGTAAAGTAGTTCTTTGTGTGATAGAGATATTGAGGCAACACTTACGCACTTATCACCTGCCTCAATGATCCTTTTGGCCTCAATTATTAAACGAACCTGTTTGTCACGGCTTCTGGCAACCACAGCGCAGGCGTAGAAGTCTGGCTTACATTTGCAGTCTCTACAATGAATTGCCAGGTGGCCCTCTCTCCCAATGTTGACTTGTTATTGTGCTACCTCAGCCTGTCATTCAGGCACTGCTCGGTTTGGCCCACGTATTTTCTACCGCAATTTAAAGGAATTTCGTAAAGTACTCCTGCCTGACAATCTACGTTCTTGTTGTCGTGTTTTGTGACACAGGCCGGTGCCTTGCGGAAAGAAGGGTTAGTCATTCTAGAGAGCTTGGAAAGCTTGCACGAGGCATACACCTGTTGTCGCCCAATGCAAGCTTTCCAAGCTCTCTAGAATGACTAACCCATCCTAACGTCGTATATTTCTTGTACATCGGGTTCTTCACTATGTGTCTCCTCGGACCCAAGCGCCACAGTTTCTTTGATCGCCGTCGCGACCTGCAAAGCCCGTGCGCAATCCTACTGCATTCGGCGTAAGTTCCTACCAGAAGATGTGCGGCTTCTTTTCGGAGGCTTTAGCCCATCCGTTGGTCATGGCAACTGCATTTGCAAAATCCTCAAGTCCGAATGGTCAAGGCAGGCTCGCCTCTACCGAATTCCACTAGAAGCCCAACTGCACAGCTTGTTAGGAGAAGATAGAGCGAAGCGGGCCTTCTGGGATTTCAACCGCCTTGCCAACCAAACGACTGAATTCCTCTGGCAGAGCACCCTGTCTCACCTACGTAGCTATCCTCGTCCAAAGAAGAAGAAACAAGACCCTGGGAGCACAGTATTCACCGAAGGAAACGTCACGCTACCGGAGGACGTCAAAAACTGTCTCGCTCAAGGGCCGAAGTTTGCTGTGAAGCTGCTGACCACCGCTCCGGAGAAGCTTTCCCTGGTGTGAAAAGTGTCCAGTTTGGCTCCCGTGAGCGAGATGGATCGGTGCGTTTCCAGTGGTGTGGACGTTCTTATGCGGGACCAGTGTGACCCCGGCCGCCCCGCAATTAATCGTCTGGCATCGTACTTGAAGACGAAGCGCCTACTGCTTACTCCCATCGGACAAAGAAGGTGGCTTTGCCGTATTTCCACGAAAGTTGTACAAGGTGAAGGCGTTGGAAGCCTTAAGTTCTGTTTTCCATTGTTACCATAATGTATCGCTCAATAAGTTGAAGTGTGAAGCGAAGAATATGTGCGAAAAAATGTACCTGTCAAAATTAGCTAGGGACATTAAAAATGGCAAAGTGCGCACAATCGAGGTCTTTTTCAGCGCCAAGATCCATAAAGATAACTGCCCGTTAAGAGTAATAGTGTCGGAGCGCAATGCGTGGCAGAAGTGTTTAGCTGTCTTTCTGTTAGTAAGGCTCAAGCTTCTTACAGTAGACGACCCTTACCTCGTAAAGGATTCTACACAAGCAGTTGACTACCTGTCGAGGCAGCCAGTGATGGAATTAGAGGCCTTTTCCGTAGATCTGAAGGATCTATATTATAGCATGCCAAAAGCAGAAATGCTTCAGTGCGTCCAGGAAGGCATTGACAGTTATGGCTCTCTGGCATTTCAAAATGAAGCGGGTATTCCGGAAGACAAATTCCTGGCCATGCTCGAACTTTACCTGGCTTCTACCTATATTGAATGGGACAGTCGTTTGTACCTGCAAAAGAGCGACGTTTGCATACGTTCCTGTTTAGCTCCGATCTTGAGCGACTTATTCTTAGCTCGCGCTGGCAGAACTATGTCTAGCAGTCTAGAGGTTAGCGGTGTAGTCAAAGTTTTTAGATTCGTTGACGACTTCCTAATTTTCGTAGATAAGAATTTTATTGACGCCGACTTGGTCGTTAGTCAAACATTGACAACCTTCAGGCAGACTTTATCTCCCATAGAAGTGACCCACGAACTTTCAGTAGATTCCTCCATCAGGTTTTTAGATCTTCGATTGTTTTTAGCAAGTAACCACGTCTGTTGGCAGTATGAACCTCGGGCTAGTAAACCTCTGTTACCTTTTAGTTCCTCTCACTCAAAGCTAGTTAAACGAAGCATTGCCAACATGTGCCTGCTGAATGTTTTTAAGAAGTCCTGTTCACATCGAGCTGCGGCAAGTTTTCTTAAGCAGACCGACCAATTGGAAGAGGCAGGCTACCCGCAGCCTGTTCTAGTTTCCGTAGCGGAAACAATCCTGAAGAAGTCCCGAACACGCCAACTGGACCAGGAGCCACCTCGCGAAAAAGAAAAGGTAGCCGTCATACCTTACATACACCGCATGTCGCACAATTTGAAAAAAAATTGCCAAGTGAGCTAACGTAAATGTCGTGTTTTCTGCCCCGTGCAAGCTTTCCAAGCTCTGTAGAATGACTAACCCTTTTTTCCGCAAGGCACCAGCCTATGTCACAAAACACGACAACAAGTACGTAGATTGTCAGGCAGGAGTAGTTTACGAAATTCCTTTAGATTGCGTTAGAAAGTACGTGGGTCAAACCGAGCAGTGCCTGAATGACAGGCTGAGGCAGCACAATAACAGAGTCAACATTGGGAGAGAGGGCCAGCTGGCAATTCATTGTAGAGACTGCAAATGTAAGCCAGACTTCTACGCCTGCGCTGTGGTTGCCAGAAGCCGTGACAAATGGGTTCGTTTAATAAATGAGGCCAAAACGATCATTGAGGCAGGTGATAAGTGCATAAGTGTTGCCTCAATATCTCTATCACGCAAAGAACTACTTTACCTGAACGCGAATGCGCACTGAGAAACTATTATTGCGCTCCCTGTATAAATTAGTGGCGTTCTTTTCTGATTAAACATTGTTGGAAGTGGCGCCCTGTGTGTGTGTGTGGGTGCTCTCTCTTTGTCCGTCGTCGTTTTCGCGCCTTCACTTCAAATCATGCTTAACCAACACGGCCAACTATCCATCCTAACATTACCGAATTTCTTTCTACATACTATAACGTACGATATAGATTGTTCGATGGTTCTTTTTGTCTCGCAACATCTATACGCATGTATGCTGGGACAGCGCCTCCTTTATTTTTAGAAAAATAGAGGCGGTGGCTGGCAGTAACGTCGTAGATGCAGCACCGGCAGCATGGAGAGCGCTTTTCGACCGCGTCGTACCGTTCTAAAGGTAAGTAATCGTGCTTGCTAACTACACTCACATTGTGTGTACTCCTCGTGTGTGCACAGAGTGCGTGAACATAGGAAATATTACCCCCACGACAACAGTAATACCTGTGCTGATGCTTGCTGAGCGCCGGTTGGCAGAATTTAGTTATGCAAGTTGATTGCCTCAATGCAAAATTGAAAATTTTGATAAGCGTTTTCTTACGATGAGAAATATTACGTTCGGAAATAATCGTGATCATCATGTGCACCTGTGCGGGAGCTCCCCCTTTTCTGCTGAAGTTGCATAAAAGCGACCCATGTGCTTCTTCACCGATTCTTAATGCAATTCCGTTTCCTCGCTTATAAATGCTTCGACGTCGTAAATTATCTCTGCTTATGAGGTATTTGGTTTACGAGCAGTTTATGAAAGGAAATCACAGCTTGCTACTAGTACAGCTTACTTTTTAAGACAAGGTGTGTTGACATAACTTATACGCAACTAAACATGACGGGAAAGTTGCTTATGAAAGAAAAAAGAAATGAATTCTTATGTAAAGAAACATTTGTTTGTGATGTGCTGCTCCTGCGTATCTTGAAAATTTTACTGAGATGAAGGGGCCCTATTATCATGTGTTCACCATGTGACAGCTTTAATGGGCGACTGCTATCAGTTAACACATAACTTATTTTGTAGTGGCGAGGCTTTGACCACATAACGGAGGGGACTCCTTGGCTATGGCTGCCGTGGTGCAACGTGCAATCTGAATGGTCCAGTCAGGTATGTATGAAGTGTACGTGTTCCAAATAGTAGGATCTCATTAACGTTCGCCGATAAGTTAGTCGACGTAATACTCAACACAGCTCACTAAATTGACTAAATATTTATGCAACTTGCTGCTTATTTGTGTTCATAGCTCTTTTGCACATATTATCATGTTCTATAAGAAAACTAGACCCAACATGTTGTGATCAGTATTTTTTCTTTCAGCAATCGCTTGGCTGCGATGAATATTTCATTCTTGCTATGTACACAGTGTATTCATTACTTTTTATGTTGGTTTCATTGTTTTGAAACTGTTTTTCATGCTGTAGCTTTTATTTCCGATTTTCATCTGTTTATACTACACGCGCGTGCAGTATCTGCGTATGTAAGAATTCGAAGTGTAGTGGGCCAAATTTGTCACAGATCTAAGCGCACGGCGTGCTTAGCATTGTTTAACATATTTACAATTATTTGTCTTGTTCCCAGAATAAATGCCACTGGCAAATGCACATTTGATGAGCTTGGAACTTCTTGAAGTGATACATGAAGGCCAATATTCACTGTGCTGCAGCTACTACACCAGTGAGGTGTTTTCTAGTAAGCTTGCTATTTTATTTTATATTCATAGCAAGCTATTCCGATGCCTCCAAGTAGGCATTGTAGCAGTTACGAGCCTGTCCAGTTACATTGTTTTTCACTTTAAGTCAATACAGCATAGACCACAGAGTTAGCTGGTAGATAGTTCTGTGTATTGATACTGTCGCATTAAAGAAGTACACTACTTCGCACATAGTGCTTAAATGTCTGCTCGCTCTCATGGTATTTGCTGGTTATTGCAATGTTGCTCATCAAATACATTTCATTTAAACATGACCACACACAACATTCTGATTGGCACTAGTGTAATTTTAGTAGTGATAATCAACCAACAAGGCTTAATTCTACAGCTATCAAGAATTATTTCTAATACTTTGGGTTCCGTTCCATGTGTTCTGTTTCATCCTGTGTTTCATCAGCACAGTGGGCAGTCCTTTAAAATTATTTATTCTACTTGGCGCTGTTCAGGTAGAAAATGTTCACCAGCAAGTCCAAAATGTAATGCAATCGATAAGACTTCTATTACTGGCTGGATGAATACAAAGTGCTATATCTAATTGAAAATGTATTTTTTGACAAAAATACTGGTGTCTAGAACAAGCACAATATGCACTGCAACTCTTATAGTGTTAAGTTGGGTAGGCAAGTATCTATACTAAGTAGACTTCTGCATATACTTTCTACATATTAGCTAATATTTTAGCTACATCAAACAGCGTATGTTGTGACTGCTGAAGTGAAATTTATGATTGATGTGCTTGCCTGTTTTTGTTGTGCACTTACACTTACTGCTGTGGTGTCTTAAGCATTGTAGCCATGTGACAACTGAAGTATTGCAACAATGTGTAAGCTAGGTTGCACCTACTATTGCTACAGTATGCCAACAAATACCTATCACCATATTTGTGCATTTTCTGAGAACCAGCTGTGTTGGCTAGGTGCAATTTGTAATATCCTTATGAGTTTGACTGTCAGTTTACGTAACTTTTGATGACAGAATTTACAGAGAGGTAAGGGAAACCGTACAATATGAATGCTGTTAAAAAGGGACTTTTTATTTTGATGTAAGGATTCACTTCCAAATCACGATATCACTAATTGCTCAGAGGGTGATGAGAGGCAGTGTAGGAGTCGGGCATCGTGGTCTCGGAGTAATGCAAGACACAGAGGGTCGCACTCTAGCCTATGCCACTGGTGAATTATGTAACGGGTAGCTGGCTTACGCTAACAGGGCGTCAGATGGAGGCTTACCGCGCTCATGCCGTCTTTTGAGCTAAGTTGATGAGGGTTGCGACTTTCGTGAAGATTATGAGGTCGAGATGTAGTGTTACCGGAACAGGTGGGTTTATTTACATAGAAATAGGCAAACTTATTTACAGGATGAGGGCATAGTCTTACTAGCCGAAGTACGGAGCGCAGTACATCATTTTCCTTACGTGAGCTACATGTCATAGCAGACTACATTGTTCTCGGAGAGCACCATCTACATGTGTAAGAGCACTCCCCACACACTCAGGGTGTCTCTTAAATACCTTCCGTCTTCCCTAGGCCACCCGCCAGGGAAAACGGTAATGTTGCAATTAACCAATCATGTGGTTCGTATCGGCACAGCACACCTACTCCGAGGCGGAGAACGCCGACACAAACCCATGCGCCGCCCCCAAGCTACTCCTGGAAAGGGGGAAGCAAGCAAGGGAAGCCTCACTTGCCTGGGTGACTTTCTCACTTCGCCTGTGGGCTGCTATGCACAGATTTCCGGCGAAAAATAAATAAGGCGGGATACACACAACAGTCCACAAGTGATTTGCGAAAGGGGAGCAGGCAAGCGAGGTTTGCTTGGTTAAAGATATCACCAAATTTGTCTAGTGTGCGTGGCAGTGTGCTTTGTTCCTTTCACAGGTGGTCAAATGTATACAGGACAGACTGGCTGTTATTTAAATACGTGCCAAATAAATCATCCCATTTCACTCGAAAGGCCAGTATGCTCGCTCGACATGGCCGTGCATTGTCATGATAGGGCTTCAGGCTGGATTAAGATTGTTCATCTGTTTTCACAAACGGGGAAAGAGTGCCAAGATAAATCTGTGAGGCATACCACATAAACGAGACGCGTGAGCCAGCCCCGTTATCAATGCATGAAAAAGCACCCTTTCTTGATGACAAGGGAACGAAATTACTCAGTGCTGATCCACTTTTGTAATGCAAATACTGTTTATCGTGATATTATGCCGTTGTATTACAACTTCCACCTTCCCTCTGATAGGACTTGCGCAAGATATAAGCACACATCCAGTTTTATTGCTATTTTGAATCCTTCCATCAAAATAAAAAGTCTCTTTTCAAGAGCATTCATGTTGTACGGTTTCCCTTTCCTCTGTAAATTCTTTCATCAAAAGTTACGTGAACTGACCGGCAAACTCATAAGGATACTACAAATTGCATCTAGCCAACGCAGCTTGTTCCCGGAAAACGCACAAATATGGTGATAGGTTCTGTTGGCATACTGTAGCAATAGTTGGTGCAAGCAAGCTTAAACATTGTTGCAATACTTCAGTTGTCACACAATTACAATGCTTAAGACACCACAGCAGTAAGTGTAAGTGCACAACAAAAACAGGCAGGCACATCAATCCTTAATTTGACTTCAGCGGTCACAACATACGCTGTTTCATGTAGCTAAAATACTAGCTAATATGTAGAAAGTATATGCACAACTATAGTTAGCATAGATACTTGCCTACCCAACTTAACACTATAAGAGTTGCAGTGCATATGGTGCTTGTTCTAGACACCAGTATTTTTGTCATAAATACTTTTACAATTAGATATAGCACTTTGTATTCATCCACCCAGTAATAGAAGTCTTACCGATAGCATTATAATTTGGACTTGCTGGTTAACATTTTCTACCTGAACAGCACCAAGTAAAATGAATAATTTTAAAGGACTGCCCACTGTGCTGATGAAACACAGGATGAAATAGAACACATGGAAAGGAACCCAAAGTATTAGAAATAATTCTTGATAGCTGTAGAATTAAGCCTTGTTGGTTGATTATGACTATTAAAATTACACTATTGCCAATCAGAATGTTCTGCGCGGTCATGTTGAAATCAAATGCAGTTTATGAGCAACATTGCGATAACCAGCAAATGTCATAAGAGCAAGCACACATTTAAGCACTATGTGCGAAGTACTGTGCTTCTTTAATGAGAACGTATCAATACACTGAACTATCTACCAGCTAACTCTGGGGTCTATGCTGTATTGACTTAAAGTGAAAAACAATGTAACTGGACAGACTCGCAACTGCTACAATACCTACTTGCATGCATCGGAATAGCTTGCCATGAATATAAAATAAAATAGCAAGCTTACTAGAAAACACCTCACTGGTGTAGTAGCTTATCAAAATGAATACTGGCCTTCACGTATCATTTCAAGAAGTTACAAGCTCGTCAAATGTGCATTTGCCAGTGGCATTTATTCTGGGAACAAGACAAATAATTGTAAATATGTTAAACAATGCTAAGCACGCCGTGCGCTTAGACCTGTGACAAATTTGGCCCACTACACTTTGAATTCTTACATACGCAGATACTGCACGAGCGTGTAGCATAAACAGATGAAAATCGGAAATAAAAGCTACAGCATGAAAAACAGTTTCAAAACAATGAAACCAAAATAAAAAGTAATGAATACACGGTGTACTTAGCAAAAATGAAATGTTAATCGCAGCCAAGCGATTGTTGAAAGAAAAAATACTGATCACAACATGTTGGGTCTAGTTTTCTTATTGAACATGATAATGTGTGCAAAACAGCTGTGAACACAAATAAGCAGCAAGTTGCATAAATATTTAGTCAATTTAGTGAGCTGTGTTGAGTAATACATCGACTAACTTATCAACGAATGATACTGAGATCCTACTATTTGGAACACGTACACTTCATACATACCTGACTGGATCATCCAGATTACACGTTGCACCACGGCAGCCATAGCCAAGGAGTCCCCTCCGTTATGTGGTCACAGCCTCGCCCCTATAAAATAAGTTGTGTTAACTTATAGCAGTAGCCCATTAAAGCTGTCACATGGTGAACACATGCGAGGAGCAACTAAAAATAGTCATGAAAACAATGTTTGCACTAGTGCAGGGTGGCAACAGTGCACATGATAATAGGGCCCCTTCATCTCAGTAAAATTTTCAAGACACGCAGGAGCAGCACATAAAAAACAAATGTTTCTTTCATTCATTTCTTTTTTCTTTCATAAGCAACTTTCCCGTCATGTTTAGTTGCGTATAAGTTATGTCTACACACCTTGTCTTAAAATGTAAGCTGTACAAGCTGTGAATTTTTTCTCATAAACTGCTCGTAAGCCGGAAACCTCGTAAGCAGAGATTATTTACGACGTCGAAGCATTTATAAGCGAGGAAACGGGATTGCACTAAGAATCGGTGAAGAAGCACAAGGGTCGCTATTATGCAACTTCAGCAGAAAAGGGGCAGCTCACGCACAGGCGCACATGATCACGATTATTTCCGAACGTAATATTTCTGATCGGAAGAAGGCGCTGATCAACATTTTCAATTTCGCATTGAGGCAATAAACTCGCATAACTAAATTCTGCCAACCGGCGCTCAGCGAGCATCAACACAGGTATTTCTGTTGTCGTGGGAGTACCATTTCCTACCTTCACGCATTCTGTGCACCCATGAGGTGCACGCACAATACGCGTGTAGTTAGCAAGCACGATTACTTACCTTTCGAACGGTACGACGCGGTCGAAAAGCGCTCTCCAAGTTGCCGGTGCTGCATCGACGATGTTGCTCCCAGCCAGCGCCTCCTTTATTTTTCTAAAAATAAAGGAGGCGCTGTCGCAGCATACATGCCGCTGTGTAGTGGACGTGCTCAGGCACGCTACTAATTCGCATGCTTTCTTTGCGACGTGCACCCTACTTTCCACAACCAGATACAAAGGCAACGAACGCACTACCCGGCTCGAAAATCGTTGGTCCACGTTTGCCTGGCGCGCCACGCATAAGGCGAGTTTGCAGCAAGACACAAGCTATCTTCTCGCACTATTATTGAAGCTAACTACGTCACATTTCATTACCGCAAACACAAAAACACACGACCAAACGCATCGTTGCACCACCGAAGCAGCTCGCACATCCAACAAGCACGTTGTAGACGGAGGAATGACAACGGCGCCACCTGCACACTTGTGCGGCTGTGGTGGCCTCCGTGATACATGAATTATTAACTAGCCGTGTTGCGCCCAACTCTGTTGCGAGACAAAAAGGTTTAGCCTAGAAATAAATTCTGTAATGTATTTTCGAGGTTCTTAAACGTGCATCCAATGCACTATACGAGCGTTTTTACTTTCTGCCTAAAAGCGGCCGTCACGTCCTCGAGCTCAGCGGCGCAACGCCGTAGCCACAGGACTACGTTAAAAGACTGTAATTAAACCATTCAAAATTACGCATCGTTATATTAAAAGGTGTGTGTGAATTGCCTGTAGCTGTCATACAACCTAATACGTTTAAGTTTGTCATTACCAGCAAATGTTTAACTTGACAGAAAACTGATTTGCACTTAGGCACAATTGAGGGTCGGATTTCGTGCCTATATAAGATCGTACGCAAGTTGTCACAGTATGTAAAAAAAAAAGCCAAACATTGTCGTTACATGCGAACGTGTGTGCGTGTTGGTTCTGTCAGTGCTATATGAATTGTTCTGCTCAATGAATGTGTTCTTGATTACGTCTGTGTGTAAAATATCTATGTATGCTTGTTAATGTGACCATGCGTATCATATAAGCCGAACGGTGTGACTATGTGCGTGTGTTGTTGATTTCCCAAGTGCTCTATGAATTGAATGCGTATGTGTACAATTGAATATTGCTCTAAGTGTACGCGACCATTCTGTGAGCTCAATTAATAGTGTTATATCATAATCTCTAAAAATATTACAATGTTATATAAATATGTGTTATAATATTATAATTATACGTTCACACATGTTTCGCGTGTGGGAAAAATCTATGTGTACAATACAACTTTTTTAAAGAATCTTTTATTGACTGTAGCCTCCGAGACATTGCTCAGTGCGTGCGAATCTCGAAGCCTTGTATTAGCGCCCCTAGTAGCTTCAATCCTAGTTGTTAAGCCTATAATCGTATTGCTGGCTTCGCTTGCCTGGAGTCGGCCATGTTGGTTTTGGAGAGGGAGTAACAGTTGTTCCCAACCATGAGGGAGGAAAGTTCCTCCATTTAAAGACGAACATAGGGGACATCGCCGTTCCTTCTTTAAAGGAGCAAGGGTCACTCCTTTTTTTTTTTTTTTTTAGTGTGTAGCAGGTTCGCGCGCTCCCTGCTCTTCCTTGTCGTGTTGCTCGCTTGTGCGCCCTTGCGAATCGGTAATTACAGCCCGCAACGCAAGTACCAACTCGCTCGCGTTCCAACACAGTCGTGCTTAGCGGTCTGGTTAGCTGCGCGAACAGAGTGCGACAGTGCTGGCCTTTCTAGACGAGCGCGCAACACAGGGTCTATAGCGGCACACTTCGCATGAACACGGGCCGGCACCGCAGCAACAGTGGGTAGCCGAGAAGCGATGTCCACGTCCCAGTTACCGGCACGGCAACCCACCGCATGCCGTTTGCCATTCGCGGGCCGCCGTTCGACGACGGATTTCATCGCGAACGCCGAGATTTTCTTGACGTAGAGAGGATGAGAGCGGGACCCATTTGTGCGGTCGCCTCACCGCCACCGCCGCCGATCGCTCGATGGCGCCGATATCGTTTCTAGGCCTTTTCCGGCTCCTTCAAAGCTAAAACGGATGGCGCTTCGGAATGAATTACCGACGCTCACGAGCCGCAGTATTTTCTTACCGTTGTTATCACTCCTCGCAATAATTGTACACGAAGAAGAAAACACGCTTATATTGGCGGCGCCGTCAGCTGCGATGCGAGCACAGCCGAGCCACTCGTGACTTTCCAATTGCTAGTAGATACAGCGGGGGCGTGGCACTGCGGGTCACGTGACTTCCGCTTAACACGTGTTGTCATGGCAATCGTGGAGCTCCTAGGCGCTTAGGGACATCACTTGGCACTGGTTTGGCGCGGCGGCTGCTAGTTATTGAGCTTGGCTCTCTTTATCTCCGGGACCGCGCGCAGTGACCTTCAGCTCCTGCGTACACTCTAAGGCAAAAGAGAGTCAAAAGGGGGTGCAGTTCATTCCTTTGGGGACTAAATGCGCTGCCACAACCATTAATCCATTTTGGGACTAACGGCGCCACGGCTAACTGTTAGTCTCGATGCCGTTGCACCGCAACGAGCTAACCGTCAGTCCCGGTGCCGTTGCATCGCAACAAGCTAACAGTTAGTCCCCATGCCGTTGCACCTCACCGGACGAACGATTAGACCCCGTGCCGTTGCACTTCACCAGATGAACGGTTACTCCACACAGATGAACTGTGAGGATGATCCATATGAGATGATCTGTTCATCCCCAGGGATTAAGTTCAGAAATTGCACATAATAGGACTAAACTTGCCATTTTGTCCCACAGCATGCTTTGTATACGACGAGCTGCAATGCAATATCCACATTGAAAATTTACTACGAATGTCTCCAAAGTGTTTTACTACGTCGGCAGACACTGCAAATATAAGGCAAAAAGTGACTCATTAAAAACGTCATGAAATAGGTTTTATTGATATATGACGTAATGTACAAGACAGGCAAAAAAAACCTGATTAAAATGCACGCCTGGCAAATAAATAAAGCGATACATAAAATGTTTTCAACCAAAATTACACAAGGACATTATACTTAATTCTCAATTGATGAACGCTTTTAACACTGTATACGCAACACGCGTTAGTGGCGAGAGGTGCGCATTGCTTCGTACATTGAAAAGTTTAGCAATCACTTCCAGCGTTTTGTGCACCCCTTTTGCAAACACGATGTAGAACGCCCAATAAAGGGCGAACAATGTTGACAGGGCGTCTGGCAGCGTGATCTCTTGAATTTCGATATCCTCCAGACAGACTCTGAAGGGTGTCGAATCCCACGCATCAATTGTCCATACCACGGTAGGCACGGTTTGCACAGTGCTGCTGTGCTGCGAAGAAAGAATTTGCAAATACTTAGTGACACAATTTGTTAGATGCACTGATGTTTAAAGAAATGAGCCAAAACTGGAGACACCCTTGCAAGTAAATTAACTCCCATGTTAAAATATATGAAAGGTGAAATAAACGCATATGCCCAGCATTTTGATAAACATTGCAGCATTGTATTTATGGCACGTACTAAGACATTTCTAACAAGACAAGAACATCTGTTAAATTACTACTGCGCGGACCTTGGCTGGAATAAAATATTTTGAGCGTGCCGAGTTCAGAGGAAAAGAGTGAGAATGTGTCTCAATGCCTTATGTCGCGCCAATTTGCTGTGTACTGTACTCTGCTGAAGATAAGACGTTGTATTTTCAAAAACAAATTGTCAGTGTCTTTGGCGACAGATGCCAGCTCCGAGAGCTCGCTGTGTGAGCAGTGCCGCGACCGCAGCAATAGCTGCAATTTTAGCCATTGTGGCCTTTGAAATGTTCATACTAACAGTTTCTGCTTGGAAATGTGTGCAAAACATATTGAAACAGCTGGGGTGCGTGAATAGTAATTTCTGAGACTGAAGTGAAAATTAGTTGAATAGTGCCAGATACAAATTGAATATTTTTCAAATATTGTTCTAATATTAAACAGGCATTTTCACAATCAGTATAAAACAACATGCACATCCTAGAATTTTTTATGTTAGCAAGTTTCTGTCATTACATAGCACGTTAAGGGTTGTTAAAAGCACTAATGGGGCATTAGGACCAGACAGCAGTTTCTTCGCATGCACAGGACTCTTTGAAGTGCGAACGATTTCCGTAAAGCCGACAAGTATTGCTCCCTAAACAACGTAGCCTGGTCCACTACATAAGCTATCATGTGTTATGTCAATAAAACTTGTTGCTGGCCGAGTTAGTTCATACTTCGAGGAAAACAAATATACTGCGCAAGATTCAAACAAGGACGAAGTGACGGACACGGAGAAGCGCTAACTTTCAATTAGCTTAATTCTCCGCCGTTCGTCATTATATACCCTTGCTTGTACATGCTCAAAAGCATGGAATCATATTGACACAACCGCTGATTATAGCAAGCCACGCAAAAAACACTTCTCACTATCCATTAAACATATGGATGTGTCACTCGCGAAGGCTTTCCCTCTCCGAGATATGTAGAATGCTTCCATTAACTCCCGGGCAGTAGTATGTTGGCTTTTACCTAAGATCTTGATATTTTCTGAAATTCGGGAGACACATGCAAGCTTGACAATGCGCTGGCAAATGCGCATTTCCTTTATTTGTAATTGAAAGCTCATGTTCCCTTGTGCGTTCATTAACACAACGTCCAGTTTGGCCTGCACACGAATTTACATAAGGTAGCGGTATCTCGTATACCGCGCCTACCGTACTTTTCACGGCAATAGCAGTAGCTCTTCTGCATGGAACGAAAAGAGATACGTCCCAGGTGTGCACTGGGCAGCTAAGTAGGAAGCGTCCAGAAGTGCTGCCATATCGGCATCGCGTATCCCACAACCTGAAAACGGTAGCAAGCAGGCACAATGTGCCGATCGTTTTTTCCGCCCACGCAAGCTGGCCGGACTCTGCCCCAGGATCTCTTGTGAAAAGAACAAAGAACCCGGAGGTTGCGGAAAAAAATCACGCTCTGGGGGGTGTACGTGAAAAGTACAGTAGGCGTGGTACACGAGATACAGCTACCTTGTGGAAATTCGTATGTAGGGAAACTGGATGTGTTCATGAACATGCAAGGGAACATGAGCTTTGAATTTTAAATAAAGGAAATGCGCATTTACCTGGGCATTGTCAAACTTGCATGCAAGTTCCGAATTTCAGAAAAATCAAGATCTTGGGTAAAAGCCAAGATACTACTGCCTGGGAGTTGATGGAAGCCTTCTACACAACTCCGAGAGGGAAAGCTTGCGTTAGTGGCACATCCATATCTTTAATGGATAGAGAGAAATGTTTTTTAAGCGGCTTGCTATAATCGGCAGTTGTGTCAATGTGACTACATGCTTTTGCGAAGGTCCAAATAAGGGTATATAATGACGAACGACGAAGAATAAAGCTAGTTTAAAGATAGCGCTTGTCCGTGTCACTCACTTCGTTGTTTGAATCTTGCACAGTATATTTGTTTTACTCGAAGACATGTGTTATGTATATACTATGCTCGCAGGGACATTTGCCATACTTTTACTTCAGTACGCTTATTAAGTACACTTTTCTCAGCGTGACCTTCACGATTAAGAAGAAGAATATAGTGATTCCGATTTATCACGCACAAAAGCTTCTTTACCATTTCTTTTCTCATCAGTGGCAGCCTCCAAGCGACTGTCAAAATCCGCTAGAAATGCCTCAAGATGCCTTTTCTTCTGGGCGATTTCAATGACTTTCTTTGCAACAGCACGCAGGACTGGTCGCCGTGTTGTACTCAAGTCTATATCTCTTTGCAGTGTAAACTCGTTGTGAAGCTTAATGGAGGAAAAATAAATCATAAAATGGTGAGTCCGTACAGCATTACTTTCCTCTAAACCAAATGAAATTTTAAACATTACACTTCCACTCATCTCACAGCCTGCTTGGTTCCAGATTCTCTAGCTTTACGAGTGACATCTTTTGCCTCAAGGCAGTTAGTACAATATATATTGCAAGCCTGAGCTACAACTCAAATGCACGAAACTAAAGGTAATGGGAATAAACGTATGCTGCAAAAAACTGTAAAGTGTTACCTGTTAGCTAAGTAAGAATGTTTAACCAGTCTAACATGAATTATTGTCTAATTATGATTGTAACAAATGGGTGAACTTAGTCTTTGCATGCTGCAAATTGGACAATAAACTAGTAGAAAAATATCATTCACCTGAAATATACTAAAATATAATGATGCAAACTACCCTAGCAGCTGTCAAAATTAGTGAACAGGCTATGCAAAGCTTGCAATACAGGAATAAGGCAGGCTGTATTTCAATGCATCTTTAGTTTCTCTTTTGCAAGTTACACTTAAACTTACATAGACCTGGAGTCTGCTGCATGTATAAGGGCTGGACATGACATCATTGTTCAATGCACCGAGCCATTAAATGTTGTGCAAGGTATAAGAGATGGATTTTCTCGGTGCCTTTCTGCAGACTTCTAGTATGATAACGAATGATAGGGAAATCAAAAGATACAGTCGAACCCAGATATATAGAATCTGAAGTGAATCACAAAAAAGTTCGATATATAAAATAATAGGCCCCGAGGCAAATGGCGGCTTACTGATTGGTGCGTCCAACGCCGCTAAGTTAATGCACGCAGCCTGGAAAAATAAGCGAGCACACCTTATTTACCTGCAAAAAATTACTGTGTCACTTTCAACTTCACTGTAAAGTCCAAGTTGATTCTTTTATTTATACTTGGAGCGGCCATCGGTTGCGGAAAATGAACTCGCAATAGGCACTCTTTCCACACGACGCCACGAAAATCGGAAAGAAGTTGATGTTCGAGCTAGCGCGCAGGCTATCCGAACAGCACGACGGGGCTCAACTGATTGCACAGACGACCCACACGGCTCAACTGACTGCACATCTTCTCCACCTCCAGGTGCCAGAAGACCTCAAAGTGCACAAAGAAGGGCATTTTGAGGTGTTCGGCGCAGTGGCGTAGCTAGAAATATTGTTCGGGCGGGTGGGCTCAAGTTGCAACGCGGCTTCCTCCTTGTAAAAGTTGTCGAGGCATCAAATACTTGAATAATAACTGCATTGCCACTACCAATGCCATTGTATATTAGATGCTAACAATGAATTACTTAACGCTGTGCACTGTCAAGACAAGTAAATTATGTGTTTGTTTTATAAAAGAATAGCTTCGTATGTCCCAAAAATTGTAGCAGAAATAGCTGATATCAATGCTACCGCGTTTTTTGTTATCTAATAAGTAAAGAAAATAACACGCGAACATCAGAACTATATCAGTTCGAAACCAGCAAAGCAGTGCATGCAGCTGATATGAAAAACGTAAAGGCCATAAAATGAACAAGTTGAGGACAAATATTTTGATGAATCTTTGTCATTCAAAAACCTTGTTTACATTTTGTACATATGCAACGACCAGGGAAAAACCTCAATGATGCTGTCCTTCCTTGCAATGTACTGCGCAGGAGCAGATGTTACCGGTCGTATATTGTAATTGCACCGAAATTATAGTCGCAACAGTGAGTACATATACAGAAGTTGCGCAAAATATACATTAGAAATGCGAAGATAGAATAGAATATACAAATGCCAAGATAAACGGCAAGAAAGTGTCGCGTGAAACCAAGTTCACTGCTTGTGTACACAAAACCTCGCAACAAGATATTTAAATATACGTACAAGTCTGCAATAAATCTACGGATCTAAGAAAACGTCACTGTATATAATGCGTCAAACAAGACAAATAAACATGTTGCGCAGCCACAGATAGTAAACTTCACGCATACGAGTACAAAGACAGACGATCCAGGCAAGAACAAAACTATGATCTCAGAAATCGTGATATGCATTTGGGCCATGCTGCGATCGCGACAGCACCATGTGGCTAGAATAACAGAAAAAGAATGCAGAAATCGATATGAAAATCTGTATTTTAACTGCCTGCACAGCGGCAACAATTATTCTGCACCCCAAATTAAAGAAGAGTATTGCTTCGTTTCAAAAAAGTAAGAACATGGAGCTAAAAAAGGAAAGAAAAGGACAAACGAAAGCCACAGATGATGCGGCAAGTTGATTTACCCCACATCCGAGTGCGTTTTTGGGAAACGCCGCGTGTGCCGGGCTTTCAATGCGCAAGGTTTGTCAAAATTGGTCATTGATGTCCCCATAATTTTTGCATTCCCAGGATAATTTTGATCATCATGCTAACTGTTACAATAAACGGTGAAAACTTATGTGGTTTTAAAAGCTATCTAACAGTCATACGTTTTCATAATTACGAGCTTATATAGGAACGTGAAGGAACAGATAATTTTATAGCCATTGATTTTTGCTGCTTCGCTATCTAAACGATAAACTTGACTCATCGGGGAGGTTTAGCGAAGCGTTCAATAACTTCGGACACGTTGATGGCGACGTCTCTGTGGGTGTATAGAAGCGCCAGCATAACCATGCGTTCCTCAGACATTGTATAGCGCAAGTGGATTTTTAGTCATCTCATGTTTAAAAATCTATCTGCCCTGGCAGTGGCACTGGAAAGGTGACTAGAGCAGTTTGTACACATGTACATATAACCTGCAGTCTCCATGAGAGAGGACATCTATTCCTGTGCTAAAACCTAACAACACATCGATATCGTTTCCTCAGCACCACGCTCGACAAGGTAGACAGCCATCCTCTTGCGGAAGCCACAATTCTTGGTCCCTGGTCCCAGCCGACGTCGGAATGAACGGCTTTAAAAGTGCTAGTACGCTTTTTAAAAGAAACAGGACTTAGAGAAAAACTATAGAATGTGCGGACTGATAAGTTTCTTTTTTTTTCTTCTTAATCGTCTCTTGTTTTCTAATCTTTTCTGCCCTTACCCCATCCCCCTATGCAGAGTAGGTAACCGGACGCTTAACCTGGTTAACCTCTCTGCCTTTCACCTCTTATTTTCCTTCCTTCCTTCCTTCGATATATTTGACATCCTTATTTACGTACCTTGCACAAACAGTAAGCTGTTCGATTCCAGCAATATCCGTCGTTTCGTCAGCAAGTACGGAGAAGGAGCCAGCAGCGTTCACTTCTGCATGTAGGCTTTCTTGGATAATTTAACCACAAATTTCTATAATTTGGTTTTGTACGTCTCGTTTAAATACGAGGCATTACTGGGGAAACTTTCCAAATGGTTCTTCAGATCTGTATCTCCACAATCAACTCGCATGCGAAGAAGCGCTCTGGAAATACCAGTATTTTCAGCGGGGCTTTGCTTAAATCCATAGTACCAGTGTCCCTATCGCCACGGCGAGCCAGACCTTGCCGCCCGCAAAAAATAACTGTCTCAAATTAAATAGGCCGTTGACTTTGTTCTGTTTCCTCTTATTTTACTTTGCCTGCCCTGGTCCAGCGTATTGATCACATTGGGCGCGCTTCCTGAAAATGTTTGGAGAAAATTATCAGATACCAGCTGACAGTCACGGTGATATTTAATATTTTCGTGTGTGTGGAAGATTGCGAGCGCGTGCTTCCATTTCTGGAACGACTTGCACACGCGCGTTCGAGTGCGTGCATGTTGGCCCAAGTTTCTAAAAACATTAAACCCTGAAAGTTGCAGAATTGAAACTCTTTTAAAGCACGCCTTTGGAAATGTCAGTGCACTTTTCGCGTCAAAAGTGTATGAGAACTTTATACCCATCAAGTTTCGGTATTGAAAACAATGCACTCCGTAGATAACGGTGCCGCTGCGAGATGCCACGACGCGCCCGCTCGCTATCGAAAAGCCCTTGAAACTTTGTGCTCGGCTGGGGTTCCTTACGTTATGTGACTCCAGGTGCATGGGCGTTGCCACGAAATCCAGCCCGAGTTCGCAATTTTCGCGGCGAAATGTCTTTTCGAGCGTCAAAAAGACATTGTAGACAAAATCCAGAATGATTCCCGGTGCCTGTGGTTGTTTTGGTCGGCGGTGCATGACAGCAGGAAAAAATTTCGGTGAGGGGTGAGGGCTACGCGCCTGCTTCGGCGTGGTGCTGCGTTCAGTATATCAAATGTGCTGGTGAACAGGCGTTCATATACACGTGCAGTAGCCCTATACATTTGCACGAGATTTTTAAGGTGATTTTACAGCTGTTCGATATACACAATAATTCGTTATATGTGGGTTTGACTGCAGTTTGATTTTCCCTCTCTGATAGGCAATGAGGCGCCGCAATGGATGGCTTGAAAAATAAGTTGTACGTACAGATAGAATTTTTTAGCATGCACCAAATTATCAAAGTACAGCATGTTCTTGCAGTCCCCTCCTCTATCTAATGGCTGCCAGGATTCGAGCAGTTGACAACGAGCAGGAGTCCTTTTAAGAGTTTTTTGTCATGAAACTTCTATGATAAATCTTGTTAGGCTGCTGAAAGTAGTTGTGACGTGGCACAGAGTTGTTTGGAGGGCACATAGCTGTTTAACTCTGGGGAGGCTAACTTGTGTTCGTATTCCAGCAAGCTGTGTGTGCAGCCATTCCTACAGCAGTGTTGTAGGATGCAAAAAAATGGTGCATTCGTGCAACTACTAACCTCACAATTTGTGAATGAAAGACTGTTGGAAGCACAATGAATGCAAACAGTACAGTCCAAATACTATTATAGTTACTAAACAGAACATAAGTGCACTGTGACTTCATTTTTATCAGAGGCAGTTAATGCAGACATCTAAAACTTGCATAGTACAACACTGATGCTGTAGTGAAACCTAAATAATAATGCGCACAATCATTTCATTACCAGATTTTAAAATTTTAGACCCGCCATTACAGGTATTTTCATGACTGCACCTTCCTTTGCCTCCTTCTGCAACACTGTAGGAGAGTACACAACGCTGGCCAGATTGCGTATACAAGTATGTCGCAGCACCATGCAATATGCAAAATGTATTTGGTAGCCAAGCATACCATAAGACAAAAAAACATCACCAGTAATTACCATGGTGCGCAATTTCAGTGATGGATATTCATGCGTGATAGCCTGGATCGATGGGCACTCTTTTTCTATCCATTCCTGTCGGATTCTGAATGTCCGTAGCATGCAATATGCGACATATGAAAAGTCAGCCTTTGGTTTTGCAAGCTCCTTTTTCATGGCAGCGATGTAGCTTCTGATGCTGTTCTCATCTTCGCCATCCCACACTTCATTAACCTAAAAAATGTCGCACCTATCACCTTTTCAATGAAATGATTTGTTACATGCCAATGCCAGGCAACCGATGCTTACAGCAGTAGGTATTTTCTTTCTTTTCGCCGTTCTCTCGCCACTGGTCAATGTACTACTTCTTTGAGGCCTTTTGGTAGGCACAATTTCCCCATGCTGGATCTTTATCTTTCTTCTTTCGTACTTCGCCTTGAAGCGCAACGATTCCCTCCAGGAATCCTGAAAGTTTAAAATGTCAACATTTTATTACATCTCACAATAGATACCGATACGTTTCGGTTATTACAGCACAGCAGAGCTAGAAACTGGCAGATCTGCAAGTTTATAGCATTGCTTTGAAACATTCTGAATCATTAAGACTAAATGTGCAGTTTCCTAAAGCATTGTGCTGCTTTCAATAAATGTTTGCTTACCGGTGTATTCTAAAAGATGCACCAAGATATTAAATATGCAAATTAGTGTTCAGAGTGGTTAGGACATGTGCAAGGTGCTAGGTTGAAGTTGAATTTATTTTCATCAGTAGTACAAAAAATATAACAGGTGAAGTATAACTGCACAATCGGAGGTCCCGAAGTAAAAACTGTCGGGGGGACCTCCTAAACAGGAAACAAATGGGGGTTAATACAATTGTGGCAACAGTAGCAGGCTACATCATACAAAGGTTGTGTTTGTCAGCGAAAACAAAAACAAAACAAACAAAAAGAAAAACACAGGATAAAAAAAGAAAAAAACAGAGCTTTGAGTACAAAAATGCGGTTGTAGTATGTAGAACATGCAACACTAAAAAGTCTTCATCGGGAAGAAAAAAAACTGCGTTTTAATACGAAACTAGGTGGTGGTAGCATGGGGAACAAGCAATGCTGTAATTTAATTGATAGGAACAGAAAAAACTATTAAAAATATAAAAAGAAAATTAGGAACAGTTCAATACAAATATATTTAATAACGTTTACATCGCACAATAAAAATACCAAGAGTTCTGTAATGAGTTAATATAATATGCCTTAGTTTTACGCTTGAAGGCTTCAAATGCACATGATTTGATACCGGGCGGAATATAATTCCACAATGATATGCCTGAAAACTTGACAGTAAATTTCCCATAGTTAGTTCGAATTTTAGGAAGGAGCAAACTGCGACGTGCGGAAAACCTTGTGTTAATAATATTAGCGAGGACAGTACGGGTAAAACTTTCAATACCCTACTCCGTATTTATGAGGCGGAACATTATTAGCAACAGTTTATGATTGAGTAGCATGCGCAAAGGGAGAAGATTTAGGGAACGAAAAATGGGAGCAGAGTGAGATGTAAAAGGTTGAAATGTCATCAATCGTACCGCTTGCTTTTCTAAAGCTTCTAGTTGGTGGAGATGAGTGAAGTATGTATTACCCCATGACGACAGGCAATATGAAAGATGACTATGAATATACGCGTAATACAAAGACAAGAGAATGCTTGGCTGAAAAAAGAGCGCGATTTGAAAATAATGTGAATGCCAAAATAAATTCTTTAAACAAGAGATTGGGCATGGCGGTTGTATTTTAAGTGTTCATCTAAGATAATGCCGAGAAATTTGGTTGACCCAGATCTTCTAATTATGTGATTGTTAAATGATAGAACTAAGGAATCTATGAATAATGTTTGAAGGGAATGAAATACCATAAATGTTTTCTTCGATGGATTGATGTATAATGTGTTTTTCAGGCACCATGCATGCACATTAGCAAGATCAATGTTTAGTTTGTTTAGTAGTGTGACGAAATTTTTGTCGGTTACGAAAATGTTT
This sequence comes from Dermacentor silvarum, assembly GCF_013339745.2. Lineage (NCBI taxonomy): Eukaryota > Metazoa > Arthropoda > Arachnida > Ixodida > Ixodidae > Dermacentor > Dermacentor silvarum. The sequence continues at coordinate 40,730,518 of NC_051156.1, forward strand.
GTGTCATCAGCATAGAGAAGGCAGTGAGCATGTGTTAATATTTGAGGCAAATCATTAATGAACAATAAAAATAACAATGGTCCAAGTATTGAACACTGACGGACGCCTCTATTAATAATTTTAGGTGAAGAGAAGGAACTATTCACTTGGACTATTTGTGGTCGGTCTGTTAGGTAGTCACGAATTAACTGCAAAGGCGGGCCAGAAATGCCATAAGATTCTAGTTTGTGTAGGAGGATGAGGTGGTTAATTGTATCGAACGCTTTAGTGAAATCAATAAAGAGAGCACCGACTAATAGATCTTCGTCTATAGCTAATTTAACTTTGTCAGTAAACGTAATAAGTGCAAGTTCAGTTGACAAATGCTCTCTAAAACCAAATTGATAAGGAGATAATAGCTTAAATTTGGATAAGTAATTAGTTAAATGTTTGTGAATAAGTTTTTCAATTACCTTGCTAAAAAGACAAAATTCAAATAGGACGATAATTATTCAAACACTCATGAAACACTCACCCAAGTTGAGTGCGGGAGCAGTGCACATGTCAGCTAATCTGAAACCTATGTGTGAATGTACTCCCTAGTAAACACAGCAGTTATGGGAGAATTAAAGCTATGCTAAATATATCTGGCCAATGCATACTTCTCTGGAGTACGCAAAAAAGTAGTAAAGCTTACATATCCGGTGGCAGTGCTGTCAGCCAAACTGGGGTATTTTGCAACAAGTGCTTTCCCTGCATCCTCGTACAGCTTTCCTTGTTGCCTAAACAAAAACCAGCATTACCAGAAAGGTCAGTGAGCTATGTGTATTAAAATTCAAAAAAAAGATTACACATTCTCTACAAATAGCATAATTACCACAAGTAGCACAAATGGAGGCACTGCAAAAATCAGTAAAATCAAGTGTGTTGTACTGACGAAGCTAATGGCCGTTTCATATACAACACAAATTTCTGACCTAATTGAGGTAGTAGGAATAGCAGAAACGCAACAGAATAATTTGATTGTAGTATTCATCCAATGTGAATCAGGCACTTACTCTTTTGTTATAAGTGCAAAACTTGCTTTGAATTAATTTGGCAGAAGCTCACAGAAACACCTAGATTGACAAAACTACAACCCTATTTGCAGCTGAAGCGTAAAGCCTCTGACTACCAGGTGCATAGGGTAGGCCCCGAAATCAAGTACAGTGTGCTGACGTTAACTGCAACCTGCCCACCTGGGCTGTGGAATTACATAGCTCTTTGTGTTGCAGTTTGTCCACTTTGTTAGAGAGAGAATAAACATCTTTAATGTGTAAATGCAGCTTTGGAGAGGCGTCCTCATTCCAGAATGCCTTGAGCTCGGGCCGCGTCCTGGGCCCTCGCAGTCAGCCGTTGCTGATCTTCAAGGTCGAAGCTGGCCAAGGCTCTCTCTCAAAGCTCGTTGGTTTGGTAAGGGTTCGGAGTATTGAGTGGTGCCTCTCTGCAGCCCCCTACTATGTGCTTGAGGGACCCGGGCTCTGCGAAGAAGCGGCATTGCGGAGAGAATTTTGTGTAGGGGCTATGAGGTGGTTTCTGGTTGGGTGGGGGGAATGTGTTAACCTGTAGAGCTCGGAGGAATCGCTCCTGTTCTCTAGGTAGTGACTTGTGTGGGGGTGCATATGCTCTGCGGGTTAGCTTGTAGTGTTGTGTGATGTCTTGGTATGAGACTAGAGGGTGCATGCGCTCGGAGCTGTTGTGTATACACAAAGAATAAGTGCGCAATAAAAACTGCCCAAATCCAGCCTGAACACAACATGCACTGATTGTTAAACTAAAGTGCAGTTCAATCCTAGCAAGATCTGTGTGCCAATGAAATGTCTGCTAGAGCCTCATAAAACTTCCCTTTCAAACCAGCATACATCAGATAATACATGCTGATGTCACACAATGTATAGCAAACCCTCCCTATAACAAAATCACACTACTTGATGTCCTGTATAAGCTTCGGATTGCAGTGCATACATTTTATACTGGATTATTTGAAGTGCAGTGGTGTCATACTTGGCTTAGTATGAAGTGAGAAATTCACACGACACTGGTCGGTGCACCATGCATGATGGCTCTTTGCCTTTTTTCATGCCAACCTTTACAGGCAGAGTCCTGCCACTCTACCACATGACATCATAATCACCAACGAGGCAGCTGTGTAGAGGCTCAAAGCACTGCTGCTATCACAAGCCTTTGGACTGTTGACCAGCAATCTTAGAGCCTTTGTGCTTGTAACGAGATAGTGATTAAAGCAATTTCAATTTTCTGTCCTGATGGCTTCTTATAATGAGAGTTTGGTCCACATATGATGTTCTTGTACCATATGCTGATTCAACAAATTATCTGAGCACCATACATTTAAAATTTTAGCGGCATTTTCATAACTGCAGATGAGGGAACTGCAGTACACAAAGTATGCCTATCGAATGAACTGAAATACACAGTCAAATTTTTAGGTTCTCTACACGCCGACAATGAAACTGGAGCTAGCTTACGCGCTTTAGTCGTCCTGAAGCATTTAAATAGCAGCAGATTAGATGTTACATACATTCTGTCCCCCAAAAGCCTTCCCTTTCTACTTGTACAGTGCTACAAGACTGAATTTCGGGTGCAAATGCCCCGAAGTGACTTGCTGGCTATGAAATTTGAAAGTGGAAATTTCCACATTAGTCTGACCACTCGTTGCGTTTGGTATGCACCATAATTGAGTATATGAGTGTATTGTCTTCTTTACTTTGCGAAAAAGTGACCAGTAATCGCAGCCTGAGGTCTTGTGCTTACCAAAGAAACACTGCAACAAATGCAGCAGCATATTTCAGCACAAAATACCCCAGTCCAACGGGCATATTTAGTGACACATTTGAGCGAGTGCACTTGGCTGTTAGTGTCATTCGCAGGCTGTCAGGCTGAAATGTTTAGCGACAGTTGCAGTGGAGTGCATTTGCCAGCGAGTGTGTTCGATGAACTCACTTCGCTGCGCAAAGTGTGTAGCCTCGATAATGCTTCAAGAAAAAAAATGCTTATGGAAGGGTCCGCACTAATTGTAAGATTTTTTGCGATTTCGAATGTTGTGAGCTTTTTGTGACAAAAGCAAAGCCAAATCAAGCTGGAAAGCTTCATTTTCAGGGCGCCATAGCATCATCAATCCTGAATAACAAGTACATTTGGCTTTCTAGCATCATGCCGCCGAAACGACACTCAGTGAGGTGAAGTGGACTCGCTCGAAGTGTCACTAAATTTGGTCATGTGACTGGGACATAATACTACATCAAGTGGTAATGCGTTTTTGTGGAACAATCTGAGGATGTGTATACAAATTCAAGCAGCATGTGCCCTAATGTAATTTTGTTGTTTGGTGAATTTTTCTTAATTATGTTGTCAGCTTTTACATCACAGTTTACACCTAATGATAAAAATCAGTTGCATGAATCGTGAGTATTCTTTTTGCACTGTTTTAGATAAAGCCCCTAAGTAGGAACCAGTTGCATGTGAATCTGCATGCTCGTGCCAACATACTTCTCTTAGCTGTCAGTTTAGAATTATTGCACATTGGACAAAACTGAATGAGCAACATTGCATGCTTGCATTGACAAGACTTTGCACTCACACACATGCTAAAAACACTAAGGACAACAAAAATGCAACAGCAGGCGCACTGCAGCTGAGTAGATAATTCTTACTTGAAGGTACCCCAGAATTTCACTTGAATTATCAGATGCAAGCATATATATGACTTGGCACAGCATATTAGGTTACTGTTATCAAATATACTTCTAATCACATTTTGAAAATAAATTGCAAATTGTTGACTGCTTTTTTACAGCATCTGACTTCAAAACAAAGTTTCTTATTCTAGCAAGGGCAGTAAGTTCTTTTCTGTCGTGCTTTTGACAGCTTTGACAATTGCAGGCAGGCAATCAGCTTTATTTTCGGCTGTTTGAAAGATATATGAACGCAAATTGTCCAGCTAGAAGACACAAAGGTAACTGATATTTCCGGTATGGACCAGAAAAAGTATGAATTACCAGAATGAACCAAATGGTGCAGTTTGAATTAAGCTGTTTTAAGTACATTAAACATAGTGGGTCAAACAAAAATCACAAGTATGTTTAAATTAATTGAGAGTACGAAATGTAGGAGTTTGATTTATTGCGAGTTTACTGTACTTAAGTGATCGAGTGCAACAACACACCATTGCAAAAACAAGGTGTGCAAAATTGTACATAAACTGCCTCGCACATTCCATATGAGCAGAGATCGTGAAACAACCACTGGATGAGTCGCTGCCTCTTTTCAAAGTGCATCCCAGCTCGATGTTTCTCAATAGCCATCTGAATGTCCAGTGGTACTGGTGGGAGCGTGTATGACATAAATATAGGTCCTACTTGCCGCGGCATATGTGCTACTTCAACGTCCAAAACATCCACAATCCTGCAATAGGTTAAAATACCCACAGCTATAAAACACCAAAAATAATCTCAGAATTTTTCTGCAGTGAATCATGAAGAGGGTAGTCAACCGGAATGTTAATAAGTCCTCCAAAAAAGACGGACATGCCTGCAGAAATGTAGAGCAGCCATTGACTGCTCATGGGCTGCTGTGGGCATATTTAAACATATATTAAAAAGTGGTACATTAGCAAGGAGTGACTGACGTAGTAGTTGGTTCTCGATATGTAAACAGTGCTACCAGACGAGAAGAGACAATTATGATTGCTTTTTCACATAACAATGAAATGTGCAATGATGTACAGAACTGTTTAAAGCTCTAAAATTGACCCGAAGTGTAATAAGCATGGCATGTGCAGACTGCGTCTAAAAGCAAGGGAAGAACTATTGGCACCAACCATTTTAAAATAGCAATTCGAATTAACTGCAATGATACAGATCAGCTGCTTCATGGTACACATGAAGCTATAAACAGCTCCAAGACTTCACCAGGAGTTACGTCAGGAGTATGAATACTTGTTGGTCGTTGTCTTATCTATGAGTGATGCAGAAGCCAGTTTTTTTTTCACCAGCAGCCGACATATCTGACCGACTTGTGACTTCAGTAACGAGGACAACTGAAACAGCAATCACGCCTTGTTACTCAAGCAGCAATCATGCAACTTGTTAGACCTTAATTTCCAGCTTGTATTCACATTTTTATTTTTGATGTCTTATCAGCTGTCACTGTGAATTACCTATGTGTGGGATCTCATAAAAAGCTCAGTGCTTACATACCACTACGCTCGACCATATGAAAGCAAAGAAAGAGCGAAAGAAGTAAGTATAGCAATCCTTTATGTCTGCTATTGGTACAAATGAGTGTCCACTGAGTAGAACAGTAGTTGTAAGAAGAAAAATACATGAATGCCTGGTCATTAGAGCACTGAGAGGTCACGCCCTTGGTGAAAACTGGGCAGCGAGAGTGAGATGAGCAGATTCCTATCTAATCTTTTGTCATCACTGTTCATGCAACTCAAGAGGAATAGAGGTGAATAGATCATTTAGCTGTTTACAGACACTGGCAAGCCTCCGATATTCTTCATAGTGGTCAAGAAAGACAGTGGTGAGCCACTGCAACATGCCGAACACAAGTCAGCTTATCTTCAACAGTCTTCCTCTACAGCTAATGACAAAGTTACAAATAAATTTCATAGCATAAGGACGATTCAGAAAGTAATGCCTTCAAGCCCCCTACTTTTCCAATAATACTCCAGATATGTTGAAATATTTATCATAACTGCATTGATGTTTAAGCTATAGAATGTCACTTGTCGCACCTTCCCATATCTTCTCGTTCTAGAGTAGTCAATCAATCCATGCCATCCAGTGGTGACGTCCAGTTGAAACAGTGGGCTGTAATTAAATTTATGACTGTGGAAAGTTGTGTGCCCGTCAACATTCATCGCCGTCCGAGTGCAGTTTACGGGGATGCCTGTGTATCAATACAGGCATCGCCGTAAACTGCACTCGGATGGAGGTGGCCAAGGACTGTGAAAGACCAAAATCCACCCGCATGACATCTCTACACAAGCCGCAACCTTCCTCAGTCAGAAATTCAATTACAGCCCGCTGTTTCAACTGGACGTCACCACTGGATGTCATGAATTGCTCGATTACTGTGGAACGAGAAGGGATAGGAAGGTGCGGCAAGTGACATTCTATAGCTTAAACATCAGTGCATTAATGAAAAAGAGACCAAGTGCTTGCAGTATATTGGCAAAGTAGTGCGCTTGGAGACATTACTTTCTGAATCGCCCTCGTATATTACACGGAAAATAATAAATACCTGTGCTCGTGGCATGATAGGCGATTCTTTCAATTCAAAGCACCAGTTAAACTCCACGGTAGTTTAGTGCAGTGCACACATGGACACACGAAAAGAAAAAAGAAATAACAAGCATGGGCATCACAAGTGACTCTTTACTGACATGTCAATGACCAATAAGTGTCGCATTTGGTGGGCATGCACTCGAGGAAAATCTGCAACAAAGGTGTCCATCGAAAAAGTGCCGCTCATAAGATTGCGCTCAGAATGGTAAAGGCTTGTGGATGCTTCACTGCCGCAAACAGAAGCATTCATTTTTATTTAAAAATGCCTCCAATAATGCAAACTGTGACATGCTGTTTTGCTCCTGCCTAGAATCTGTCTACTGAAGTTGCGACGCACATTCACATGCAAAGTGCATGTATACCAAATGGGCATACACATCCTCTTCCTTGCTTTTTCAGCCTGCTCCTTAAGACGCTCGTTTGCACATAGTTCTGTCTGGTCAGTATAAACTTTGTCCCATGATGTGGTTGTGAAAGAACACCCGTGCCTTGTTTTATGTTGCAAAGTGTTCTTAGCTGGGCTTGTTGGTTTAAGTACAATAGGGCAAAACAGCGGAGACGATGGGACGGGTGAAATGGCTTGGCGCTGGGCAGTGTATTGTCCTGTTCAATTTTCCCCTGTCCCGTCATTTTGGCCGTTTCGCCATAATTATACTATATCCCGATTTGCTTTTAGCATACATCTGGGAATAGAGTTCTTGCAACCTATTAGGGTCTGAAAAAAAACAGAGGGTCAACATGTCTGCCTACAATCTTCTTGAGTTGTATGAAATCCTGTGTAAAAGTAGATAACCTTCGGCCTCTCCTTCAAGTATTCAGGATGGGCCCTTACCCTTCCAGTGGCAAATTTCTCTTTTTGCGAGAGATACTCAGCATCAGCAGCGACAGCCGTCATAAGAAGGCCCACTGAAAATAATGTGGCCTATCTGAATCAAAGGTATTGTACAAGATGTGAGCACTACTTCCAGAGCACAGATTTCATACACTCCATAACACTTTAAGAATCTTCAAGTGGGCAGAGTCAAAAGGCAGAAGTGCGATCTTGGCAACGGGGAAAGTACACACAACGTACATGGGCAGAACACAATTTCAGTTACAGATTGAGAAGCTGCAACCTATCGTTCCCACATGCCACTTGCCCTGGTGGCTCAGTGGCTCGAGCGTTGCTCTACTTAGCGTGAAGTTACGGGTTCGAGTCCTGGCCATGGCGGCTGCATTTCCATAGAGTGAAATGTGAAGACACATATTGTGTATGTGCATATAGGTGCACGCAAAGAACCCCACGCATTCAAAATATTCCGAAATCTTCTACAATGGCGTGTCACACAATCATATTGTGGTTTTGCTTCGTAAAGGTACAGAAATAAATTTCTTTCCACAGTTCCAAGAAAGAACTAGTGCCTTTTAATTCTGCCCACTCGAACATTGCGAAAAAGTGCATTGCATGGCAGTGCATGGAACCTGTTCTCTGGAAGTAGGGCCCACATATCATACAATACATTTGACTTCCAGGGAGGCTGCCTTTTTTTCAGCGGCATTCCCCACGACGGTCGTTTTTGCTGTGGCCGAATCCTTCTTGCAAAGCACGAGACTTGGTTCTGCAGGGGAAAGGGCTCAGCCTGAACGCTTGGAGAGGCCAGAGGTCACGCTGCATTTACACAGGATTTCGTACAACCTCAAGAAGGTTCCAGGCAGACATGATGAACCTAAGCTTATTTATACCCTAATAAATTGCAAGAACTCTGTTCCTAGATGTGTGCTGAAAGCAAATGAAGACATCAAACATGCACGGGTGTTCCTTCATAACCACATCATGTGACAAAGTTTACATTGGGAAGACAGAATGAAGGGTAAACGAGAGTCTTAAGGAGTATGCTCAAAAAGCAAAGATAGATGATGTGGATGCACTTTTGGATGTGCACTTTACTGCATGAAATTCGAGCTAAGACTTCAGCAGACAAATAATCTATGCAGGAGCAGAAAAGCACGTCACCGTTCGCATTGCAGCCATTTTTTATCAAAAAGAATGCCCCTAGCTGTTGGCGGCAATGAAGCATTCACAAGACTGCACTATTCAGAATATGATTTTATGAATGCCACTTATTTAATAGACACGTTTTTATGTCACAGATTTTCCCCCAGTGATGCAATGGTGTGCCTGTCCACCAAGTGGTACATTTTTTGGTTGCTGGCCTCTCAATGAACAGTAGATAGTGGCGAACGTGCTTGTCTGGTTTGTTTGTCTGCGACATTATGCTACACTACAGCAGTCTAACGCCTGCATAACCACTGAGCGAGCCTGAGCAAGCGCATGTGCTGCTCTCATGTGACCACCTTCAGCATCATGACACATCTACCTCCTTGGAAATGAAATCAAAATTTGTTCACAGCAATGCTGTCATAGGAAATTATTTAGGCTGTTTTGAGGCTTGTGTTTTTTAAGGCTTCAAGATGGAGAACCTTTATTTTAAACATAAAATGAGGTAAAAAATGTCATGCCAGTACTTCGTGTTGCACTTACCTGTACTCGCTCACTTCTTTTAGTTGAGCTTTAAGTTTGCCAGTAATGACAAAGTCATCTGAGACATCTAAAAATACTTTGAAGTCTTCATCATACACCTGTTGCAAAAAAATTTAAAAGAATGTACTTACTAAGGTAAATATACAATTTTACCTACGATCAAACAATGTCAGATGCTGCTGTATTTATTTTTCTTCCAACAGCAAATTATTGTTTCCTGCAGCAGTAGAGGCCATTGAGATTTTTTATTATTACTGGCGTAGGATACGGCAGGGTGGTTATACAAGGAGACATACAGTGGCGATCACGGCAACGCAGGGCAAATGACCGCGCTCCGCCACGGGTGCACCCACCGTGGCCGCACAATTATGTAAGCACACTCTGACATGATGCTTGAAAGCGTGGGTTCGTTTCGCATGCGTCATTCTTTTCTGCGCGATGACAAGAAAGCTGGCTGCACTCGATGTCACAGCCTATCACCAGCCTCGACGTGGTAAAATCAGTGGCCAAAAATGCGGTACAAAAGTGCAAGACTAGCTTTATGCTGCATACGCTGATGAAGGCGAAGTTGAACTTACCGCACATATTGACGGGCACCTACAATAAACGATACGAAGCCACGCCTCCACGCACTAGGGCTTGCATGTTCACCTTGGCCGTGATAATCACGGGCCGCTATCACATGCAAAATGGCCGTATAAATAAAAAAGATGCGTTGCAAACGAAAATTCAAATTTAAAGGTCACGAGAAATAATCACTGTTGCAATAGCAGAGGGAAATTCAAATGAAACGTACCATGAACAAATTTCTAAGTATAGGGTTCTCGCCACGAAACAATTGGCAGAGTTTAAAAAACACAAAAAGACAATGAAATAGCTTCAAGCAACACGAAAGAGGCTAAACATGTATAGCATTGTCGTATAATAGCTTTACCGCAGTGATGCCGTACGGAAACGCAATTGAATAATAACCGCTCTTTAGTCCATCGCAGGACCAATCAGAATAAAATTTGTTGCATTAAAAATAGTATCATAACGCCTCTCAGGAGCAAATTGCTAACCTCAACTACGCGAAAAAATAGGGAAATGCGAGATTTCGATACTATATCTATGAGCGGGTTTTGAGTCAACTGCTGAATGACCGCGACACTGGACGCACACAAACTCTACACGGGGCTCCTCCCTGACAAAGCAAGAACGCTTCAAAAGAACGACGAATTGGGCTAGTCGGTGGCTGTTCACACTTTGTTCTTGTGCTGTGTTCTCAATGACGAGGACGGGAACGAAGACGACGACAATATATGGTTTGCGCACCATCCGTTATCTTTGTTCCCGTCCTCGTCATTAAGTGCACAGCGCAAGAACAAACTATGATTAATGCTCCACAATGAGAAAAATATAACGTACGATCAATCGCACTTACCGTGAATTTTAGCTGTGCTGAATCGACCTTCAGCAGGACACCGGATGCCTGCAGGTTCGCGAGAAGCTCTTGCCGCGTCAATGACTAGTCAAAATTAACGACGATCTTCTTTTCCCGAAACTCAATAAGGCATTTTGAAGCCATGTCCCAAGGACGTATGCGTAAAAGTGCGAACACAAAGAAGCGCGCAGTAACCCGGTAACGTGATGTACGCTTACGTACAATGCTGAAGCTCAAATGATGCGAAATGCGATATCGCACCACCTTTTGGCGGGAAATCCGAGGTGGTCCCCGGCCCCCAGGCGGCCCCTCCGGGCTTGACTCACCACGGAACCGTGGCGCGTCAGGATATTCTGTGATGCATTCATTCTTCATGTTTTCTCCTTGTATCGCAGCAGCGTAAACTACCAAAAAGCCATGCGATCATTATTTTATATTTTAGAAATATGTGCTACACTGTAAAAAAAAGTGTCTCAGTTTACGGCAAAAGTTGAAGGTAAAACGTGGCCGGGCACTTTTCCGTAAATGAAAAACGGTGTCTTCCGTTAAACGGACACCTTGTAATTTTTTTCCGTCGTTGTGAAAACAGCAAATTTCCGTTATTTTTAAAAAAAAGAACGGAGGGTTTCGTTAAGCGGATTCACCGTAAAATTTTGTCCGTGTATTTGAAAACAGCAAATTTCCGTTATTTAATAAAAAAGAACGGAGGGTTTCGTTTAGCGGATTCACCGTAAAATTCTCTCCGTTTATTTGAAAACAGCACATTTTCGTTAAGAAACAACGAAGGGTTTCGTAAAACGAATGCTCCATAAAATCTTCTCCGTTGTATTAAATTATGAAAAATGGAGGATTTCGTTCATTGAATTTTCAGTGTTTGCGACTGCTGCATGCACGCGTTTTTTTTATACAAATGGAGGGTTATATCTCACAAATACGCCATAAATGTGAATTTGAGTAGTACATTAAAGCTATTAAGTCTGTATGCCACTTCAGATGGTGCAACACACAATAATTACAGGATAATTGTGTACACAACTGTAGAAATAGTACATAACTCTACGTGTGTGATCTGTCTTATACACTATTTGAACTTACACTGATACTGTGCTCATGTATTCTGCATCCATAAACCATTTCTGGTGTTTCATGCCCAGTAAAGAAGTAACCACTACTTCCTGCACCTCTGAACATAAATTGAATGCATTTATTGACACATTCCAGTTTCAAGCTTGAGCATGTCCGCTTTTGGCATGCCTGTAAAGGAAATGAAAGACGGCAACTGATCAAAACACTTAGACCGCTACAATGTACATCCTTAGTAAAAAATATAATGCCTACTGAGCATGCGTACATGGCCCATGTTTTTCATCACTGCTGCACAACATAAGAAAGCAGCAATAGCTCCATGTTTCACTGCTTTGGTGCACAAAGAACAGAAATCTTAACAGAAATTTCATAACGGGCTCATATGCATTAAAGTCAATGTGTACAGGGAAAATCAGACGAACTAAACAGAAACACTAAATCAGTGTCGATAAAAAGATTACTTTAAAACCCTACTTTCCCTAATCTCATGACAGGTTAATAAAATTAGGGCAAAACGTTCCTTTTATTTTATTTCACACTGAAACCCCAGCACCTGTATGTTAGTGTGACGTTTTGGATTGCAATTTTCTTTGTATTTCGGCCATTCTGGCACATTATAAATTCTCGAATACTGCTGACCTCAGTCTTTAGATCTTGCAGAATACAATACAATTTAAATTTAGACTACCTTCACCAAATAAAAATTAATTAGGCACAAGAAAATGTCATCAAACCCATTCATTTTTTGCCTTACCAAGCCACTTTGGTAAGAGCTGTTTGTTGTGTTTTTTTTTCTTTTAATATGACAATACAGCAAAGCTTATTCATCTCTTTACTTACCCTTTAGTTTTATATAACCAGCCTCAGTCCCTCTATCCACTGCAGCGTTCATTTATATAATAACATAAATGCAAATCATGGGAAAATCCAAGATGGTTTTAGATTAAACATATTTAACACAGGATTCAGCATGTGTTGCTGGACAGGGTTATTTGGAGGCAGCTAGGAGAGACCTTTGTCTAGCAGTGGACATAAACAGATCGTGATGACAGGAGGGGTAGTGAATTTTGTCACACCACTGTGCAGCTTCATTAACTGAAGCAAACAAAGTAATTTTGTCTTCATATATGCCCATCCTGAGAATTACCCAAATGCTTTTATGCACTGACATTCTCCAACTGTAACAGAAGTATGTTTTGTTTACAGTCGCACATGTACTAACACTCTTCATCATGCAAAGGTTGCTGAATAAAAGGCATATTATCACAAGCCAGCAATGAACAAATCTCTTCCCACTTTTCTTCTGTCCCAGCCTTGGTTATAACCACTGGCATGTTCAAACTAAGGCATATTGAGATATAATCGGGTTCAACACTCCAGAATTACACAGTGTGTCATGAGAAATGGTGCAATGAAGGGCTCTGACTTTATTTTCACCACCTTGTGTTTTTTAACATGCAGATAAAACTAAGTACACGAGCATTTATTCATTCTTTGCATATAAGAATATGGCTGCCTAGGAACCGAATTCATGACCTAGTCTGCAGCAAAATGCCATAGCCACTGTGGCAAATCAAGGGGGTTATTGTGTGAGAGTCCACCTAGTCGACTGTTTATTTCACACACCGCCGTTTGGCTGGAGCTGAACAAGCAAAAATGAAACAGGTGCCATCAGCCTGTCTGCTCCTCACTCATACTGGTTCAGCCAATCAGCGGCGGCTGAAATGGACAGTCAACTAGGCCAACCCTTACAGAATAACCCCTTGGTGCAATGTTAAACAGACTATACAAATTAACAATAAAAATGGAGTATGAAGCAACGATCAATTGAGCCAAAATGGAAAAGGTATCGGTAAACTCTGAAGGGCACACACTCACAGGTTCACTCATTCATTCGCAGCTTCTGCGCGAGTCTCAAATCCTTCGTGTCCACATTCGTGCGAGACTTCTTTGCACCTTGGCATCTGCTGCCCTTGGAAGGGTTGATGTCAAATATCTGCCTGTAAAGTAAATAGACACGTCAGACACAAATTCTCATTGTGAACAGCATTCTTGGCATTGTCAGATTACTTTTCTTTCTGGCTGTCTAACAAAAAATATGGGTCAATCCCAAAGATAGTGCAGCCTAAAATTGTAGACCGATCTTGCAGGTAGTTCAGTTTAACATGCAGGCTTAACCAAGATCACGGTGCTCTTTAATTAAAAAGAAATCCTCCAAAATTTGTGACGCTAGGTAGAATAGAACCTCTGTCACACAGGTCAGCTTCTCAAAACTGTACTTGCTCTGGTAACCAATTTTGCAAATCGGGCTCCACCTTCAATGCGTGTATGTGACGCTACATGCGTTATAAAACGGAGAAACCATTTGTGCCTTCTCACACTGCCCTGGTTCCTGCATTGAGTTCACATTGCTCTACGGCTTCATCTCGCACAAGAAATTCCAGCTTGTTGTACAATATATTCATTTTTAAGAATGTTATTCGTATACTGGGATAGTCATTACAGATGTGTTCTGCCCAATTTTTTTAAAGTAGAGGCATCAGTTTAGAAAGCATTCATACTTCAACTGCTTTATTTATATCTAATTTGTGATGCTTTGCTTCACATGTGTGCCATCCAGTCAGAGTTAACCTCTACAATATGAAATAGTCACTAGTCCGCTTTAGTTTTTGTTCAGGAATATAGGCACACGCAAATAAAATTAAGAAATAAAGGAGATGCATTAGGAGCTGTTATAAGAGAGGAAGCAAGCAAGGCAACGAAAGACACCAGACACTAGACAGTTAGATATTTCTCTGGGAATCCCAGGTGCCGATGTGCAGGTGGTGGACCTAGGAGCTCGGCTTTAGCTGTCCTCCTTGAACCAAAACTAGAAGAGTGCATTTGCCCGTTTGCACTACTATGAGGTCCACAGTGTGTCATTTGTGTGGCTCTTTTTGATGACACACCTTACAAAAGGCTATCCGTAAGATAAACATGATAATTAAGAGCAAGACATGCATATTTGCAAACAAGGAAGACTAGAAATACCAGTCTGCACACTACAGCAAAACTAGTCAACCACCAGCTATAATTTTTAACAGCAAATGAGACCCAATACATCCATGTATTGGATCTCATCCATGTATTGGGCGTTTCCATAAATTGCACTTAAAAACTTAAGAGGAACATTCCGCAAAAGGAGTAAATCCATGTCACACAGAACTCTATAGATAGCGCAATGTGCAATGGTCGAACAGAAGTAAACAAGAGATCAGGAGCCCAAAGCGCTTGCATGGGGTTGCAAAAGTTCAAAAATGCAGATATGCCTTTGGTACTGTGAAAAATCTAGAACAACACTTATTGAAAGCTGACATGCTATTGCATCCAAAAGCTTTGCAAAAGAAGCAAGAAAGAAAGTTTCAGTATATTGTCACGAGTCAACGCGAACAAGAGGCAACATGTTGAACAAGACGGCGGAACAGCTTGAGAATCACCAGCACAAAGACATCTACGTCTTCGAATTAGCCTGTCCTACTACTCAGAGTCAGTTAATGCACATACTGTCATCGTCGTGGAAACGTCTAGATAGAGTACGCGTCATTTGCTCTCTCTCTTTAAAAGAGCATCGCCCCGATGCTAGACAATAAAGTTCGCTTGGTGAAAATGAAAGTCGCTCGTATGTACAGTACCTCGATGACGTAGGGCTTCATGCGCACTACGTGCACAAGTTCAGAACGGTGTTGGCGGCGCCTTGTGCAGTAAGGTCTATCGGGAACGACCTCGTATGTAACGTCACTTAGCCGACGCAGCACTTTATAAGGTCCGAAATAATGCCTCAGCAGCTTCTCGGATAGTCCCCTTTTCGTATAGGCGTCCAGACCCATACTCTGTCACCGGTTTCGTAAGTTACAGGCCTATGATGGGCATTCTAGCGACCTGCATCGTAGGCTTGCTGCTGGTGTACTAGCACGCGTGCGAGCTGCCTGGCTTCTTCTGCACGTTGCGTAAACGCATCGGCATCCGTGTCAATGTCGTCAGGTGCGTGTGGTAGCACGGCATCGAGCATTGTCCTTACTTCACGTCCGTGGAAAAGACTGAATGGAGTCATCCGTGTAGTTTCTTGTGTAGCCGTGTTATAAGCAAACGTGATATAAGGCAGAATCTCGTCCCAATCGTTGTGCTCTATATTCACGTACATGGAAAGCATGTCTTCGAGTGTTTTGTTCAGGCGCTCCGTTAGTCCGTTTGTTTGTGGATGGTAGGCTGTTGTCTTTCGGTGACTTGTGCCTCTGAGCATCAGGACGTTCTAAAAGCGCGGCTGTGAATGCGGTGCCTCGGTCTGTTATGACGATGGTTGGTGCGCCATGTCTCAGCACAACATTCTCTATGAAAAATCGGGCCATCATTCACAATCATTCACGAGTTGAAGTTAAAAGAATGCAAATGCACATTATGGATAGTTAAATGTAAAAAAACATATCACACGTAGCTTCGAAAATTTGCAATTGACATGCTCAATGAATGTTGCATAGGAATATCTCGCACCTTTGCAAGAACTCCAGGGTTGTTGCTGCACCATCCGCATATGACATGCTGAAAACATAATATGCTAAAAATAGCAGGCATGTTGCTTCAACAAAATCCACATTCTCGTTGAAAAGAAGCTGCTGCTCGACTGCTATATAGCATTGCTGCTTGAAGATGCTTCCTGCAATAATAGAATGAGAAAAACACACAATTAAACCCTGTTGAAAACATTCATTGACATTTTAGAGGCTGCACTATTGTCCTATAGAAAAGAGACAACAGACTTCATCAATTCCTTCAGTTCTGCACTGATTTACTGTGACAGCAGCACCTTCCCACAGCGAAGACCGTGATGTAATCTTTGCTTGCCTGCTTTCTCCTCAAATAATTTTGCTCACCCACTACAGGGGCATGAACAATAACAAGCTAGTCATTCTGGGGCTGTTGAATGGGCTAGGTGTGGCCGTAAGATATTAGGCTTGCCCACTGCTGTGAGTCACCGCTCATTGTACGTCACTCTAATGTGTAATGACATCACTAAACCTTTTGTTACGCTTTCAACACAGTTACCTCGGTGTCTATGGGTGTCTATCGCGAGAACCAGCATTTAGGCACTCTTTGGAAGCGAATTAAAATATATTTTAAATGTTTGCTGTGTCAAACACTTCTTGTTGAGTGTCCTTGCATACAGAGGAAGCCTATAGCAGGCTTTTTATAGCCTCACTCACAATTTGGTGTCTCAACCCCTATGAGAAGCTGTTGCTGTGTTAAAAGCTTCTTGCTTTACAAGCTCCATTAGTCGTTTTGGAGGTCCTACTTGGGGATTAATCAAGTTTGAGGCCAAAACTTCCGGCTACTATATTGGGCACTTCGCCTTCTCTTGTGCTCGTTTTGGGTTCTTTTGTACGCCCAGTGGCTGGTGTCCCCCAACGCTTCAGTGCGGCTTGTGTCCAATAACCTAAAGCTCTCTATTCTATAGTTATCTCTGACACTAATGTTAACAGGGAAATACAGAATTAGTACACCCATATATTTCTTTGCATGATAAGCTTTACATGCTTAGCAGAATTAGTACACAGAGCTAAAATCCAGCCCACAAATATCCCCGAGCTGCTACCATCTTAAGAAATTTACTCACAGCAGCTCAACATGCTGAAGGGCAAGTGATAGTGTGACAGCGTTCTTTTTCCAGCACTAGACAAATTTATAGGTTCAGCTCTCAACTGCACCTCCTCCTAGCAGTTACACTCATAGATAAATTGTGCAGTGTAATCAGGAATTGTTGGTTTTAAATACAAGGATCAGTGGACATTAATGTCTACATTGGAACCTACCTAGTACGACGATGGTAGGGGTTGACGGTAGGTGGCCAAGCTCCCCCACAAGACTGGTGCCCTCCTGGATGAACAAAAGGATCCCGTGTACACAAACAGTACGAACTCAAGTATCTCAAGTGCAGTAGCTGTCCTTATGAAATCTCAACCATAAGAGATGCCATTCCGCACAGTGCAGTTGTAAATGTGAAGTCTTCTTTGGCAAGTTCAGATAAATTTGAGGTACGTGGTACCTGGGTATCTAATGACTTGCGTCTGATAAATTATACAAATCAATGCCTTCTAGTTCACATGGGAGAACGAAAAAGGAGTCAATATGAAGCTTGGAACCAATAGGACCCACCAAGTTAGTTTAGAGCGGTGTCTAAGCCAATTCCAAAAAAGCGCAATAAAAAAATAAAGGGCTACATGACAGATTGAGAACTCAGAACAGAAACATTCATTTTCACACTTCTGAACAGCAAAAAATATTCTCAAATAATGAAAATCGCATCCTATTTTTTTAGAAATACAATGCACAAAAATACAACCTACCTCAAAGACTTGGAAAAGGCACTTTTCGTGGTCTTTGAAGTGGGCACACAGAAGGGGAAGCAGAGCCACCTGAACTGCTTTGTCATTTTCGTTTTCTTCATCGTGTACGTGGACAACCACACGCATCGTCTCCTTCCTTGGAGTCAATTCCATAAGGTGCATCATTTGTGGTCCACAAATCAACATTTCTTGTTGAAATATGGCCTGTCAAGATGTTCAAATTAAACAAACAATTATCAGATAAATGACTATGCTACAACTAGGTCTACTGTTTGAAAACATTATGCAGGTGTGAGAGTATCACAGAACGATTTCGCAAATTGGACTATCATTAGCAGCAGGTAGTTTTTGTACAATGCCAAATGTACTCAAGAGGAACAAGCAAAGTGAGAAAACCCACTGCCCAACTCTTCCAGTTATTCTCTGGAAAAATTCAGTGATGTTCACCTTGGCATTGCTCTCAAGGTTGCCTTGAGCTTAGTACAGTAACAAATGGGCGGTGACTACTGGCATCATGGCATCTGTGAATATTTATCTACTCTATTTAAATGTGATTAGCTTTCCAACTAGGAACCTAGCTTACGAAAGTTGACATTTGGCAGCTAATTTCTGTACTACTCGCTCGAGAAATTCAAATGGTTTTTTGAGATATTGGTCATTTCGCGTTTCCATAAATTTCACTTAAACACTTAAGAGGAACATTCCGTAGTTCAAGAAACATGCATGATCCTGCGTAGAACCTTTTCTTTTAACCTTACAAACACACCCACGCAAACAACTGAAATAACGTCATACCTTCACATTCTTCCCGAGAAGCTTGTCAGCATGGCCATAGAAAAATGGCCTTACAAACAGGAGTGGCCACTCCTCCTTCACTGTCAATGTATGTGGAAAAGGTTCTCTGTTTATAAATGTCCTCTGTTCGGTGTATAGGTCTTCCATGTATTGTGTTGCGAGTGCTGTATTATTTTCTGTTGCGTGTTTGTGTCCTTCATGTTTCAAGAATTCAATTTTTTCTGCGGTGTCACTAGGGGGCTCAAACCTGCGGACTGGCTGCCAGTTGGCGCAGCCATAAGCCCACCTTCTTGCCCCGAGGCTTGATGGTCCTGCCGGTGAAGTGGAACGTTTGCCCCAATTTAGGTTTTCCACCCTATTTTCGAGCTGCTGGAACAAGGAGTCGTAACCCCGTCCCAGCAGCCCGCCATCCAACTTCCGGTCCTCAAGAGAGAGAGGGTACGCAGCAACAACTTGTGCAGCTGCGCTGCGTATCTCCTCTCTCCTGGGTCTGGATTGTTTAAGTAATAACTGGTCGGCCACCCGCCTCACCAGCTCCCTTCTCTTCCTTGGAAGGAGGGGCGCTTGATTTTTAGGGGCCTCTTGCAAACTATTTGGGAAGCAGCCAGTATCTATTGTAGGCTGGCTTACAACGTATGTGCTGCTGGCTTTAGCGGGGGCTTCAAGCTCGGATATGCCTAATGGATAAAAGGAAAGCAGACAAAAACAAGCTCCAGATGAAAAGTTGAATCATGGCAAATGTACTGAACATGTAGTTTATTATATGAAAGCAGATATTTATATTCAGAATAAAGGACTAAATAAAGGACTAAATACTATAATAAAGGACTAAATACTATAATAATTTACAAAGCCAAGTTCACTTACACAGACTGTACTGAGTGTAAGTGGTAGTGTAAAAGCTAGAAAGGATGACAAGTAAAAAGAGTAAGCCACCTGACAGGAAAGGACCAGGAGGGGCTGCAGGAATAATTTCCGCTACCACAAACACCCTCTCATTAAGAGGAAGCTCACTCAGAAGTTCTGAGAAGATTTCCTCCTCAAGCTCTGTCCAGTCCCTGAGGAATACCTGGGCCAAAAATGATGTAAAGGGAAAATGATAGAACTGTTTGATAAACGCATTTATACTTCTACAAAGTCAAATATTCAGGTTTTGGCAAGGCCATGGCCATGCTGGAACGCTAGCATTGTTAGGGCCTATTCTGTCCCCATTTTCACTCTCCCCCATCACAGCAGACGCAGGGGCGTAGAACACTGATCCAATGTCTGGAGCAGGAATCGATTGTTCGCCGCTGCACTGACACTACTACAGCAATAGAGGGGATTTTTATTTGGTTGTGCAGGGATATATTAAGATCAGATTTTGCAAGAGACGTTTGAATAGGATGAAGCCCATAAATGTTACAATTGAACATCTTTGATTGATTAGCGCTTCACTGAAAATTAACGTTACATTCTCAAGTGGTTTCTGTGGGGCACTACATGTTAGAATACGTTTTGTGAAATGGACTGGCACAACTCAAGGTTTTCCTGAATTATATTCACAATGTGTTCTTCGTGGCTACTTTACAAAAACGCACGGCCATCAAAAAGAAGCTTTAGCCCATGATCTCTCATCTAAATATACACGGTAATGAGGAATAATTTTCCTCAGCATCCACTGCGCCAAATTATATTGTTTCCTGCATTAAAAAATGGTGAAATATACTGACGGTGGGAAACATTATTTAGGCTGTCGCTTTATTCCCTAAAATTGTTGAAAATTTCCAAAGTGAAAAATAAAAAAGCTCGACTATTATGTTTTCAACTCTGTACCTCAGTGATAACGATATCACAATAGTTTCAGCTGCACCTAATAAAGCATTCAACGAAGACAAAATGAGAGGGACACTATAAATAAATTTTACACAAGTAGAAAAATAGCTATCAAGAAAGGAGTCAAGCAAGGAGGTACTATCTCTCCCATGTGATAGATGTATTTAAGCATACAAGAATAGATTATTGGTAACAACCAATCAGCTACCAGCTTCATCCTATCTGTAGCCTCAGCCTTTAGAATCTGCAGGAGTACACTTATGTTGTTTACTTGCTCACAGAGGACCCTGATCAGGAGAAGGAAACTTATAGAATAAAAATGGGCTACAGGACATATGGCAAGCATTATCAAATCATGACCGGGCGCTTACCAGTGTCGCTGAAAAGTGCACAATCACTGCATTTTTACCAGCAATAACATGTGGAGCTGAAATTTGGAGGTTAAGCTCGATAACAAGTTCAGGACCGCACAAAGAGCGATGGAACGAAAAATGTTAGGCCTATCGTTAAGAGACAGGAAGAGATCGGTGTGGATCAGAGAGCAAACGGGTATAGCCGATATTCTAATTGACATAAAGAAGAAAAAAATGCCAGGCTGGCCATGTATGCGTAGGCAGATAACCAGTGGACATCACAGTTACAGAATGGTTTCCAAGGGAAGGAAACAGAAAAAAGAACAACATGGAGTGAGTCACCGACCAATTTTTCAGACGCCGGTGAATTCACGATCCCTCCACAGCACTGCGGCCAACTTCACAAAACTAAAACAATTCTATAGACATGAGAAGCCCATCTTCCTCCAAGACAGCTAGCAAGAGCCTTCTTGCAATCAGACATGATTAATGGAAAGGAACACTGATATAAGGAACATGGTAGTATGGTGTACGCCAAGTACCAGTTGAAAGTTATTCACGGAAAATAATTTGCTTCCCACGAATAACCTTCAGCTGGCAAGTCCTGTTACTCTGTGTTCCCGCTTCGTCGTTTTGCGCTGCTTTTTCTCCTTTGAGATGAATGACAAACTAGCTCAAAGGAAGTTTCCGCTTAGTGAAATAACATTTGTACATTACCTTTGCATTTGCTGAATTGCAGATGCCCTTTTCTTTCGCCTGGGCCAGCACCTCTTCTAATGAGCTAGCCTGAGCCATCTGTTTGATTGTGGTCACCATTCCACAGTTTTATAAGAGGCATTGCTGTTCACTTCCTGCAGTATTTGGTGAAAAACTTGAACTTAAAGGATTCATGGACTCGGGCATCTACTGTTAGTGTATAATGTCTCACAGAACACTTGGGCAAGAGCTAAGAAACAACAAAATTTTATTTCCAGCATTTACACCAACGCATTCCACACAACAATAGGACAACTTCCATACTTTTATCATTAAAAAAAGTAAAGTTGCATGGAAGATATGAATCTGGAATAGTACACCAGCTAATGACAGTAATGCATTATAAAGCATATGAATCGCAATATACTGCATGCTAAAAAAACACTGGGAGGGAAACAAAACATAGTTCACATGAAACTGAACTCTGATGATAAATGTGCTAAATCAAGGCAAACACTGTTCTTACACAAGTTAAGATTCCATCAGGGGTGCGCAGCCAAAAAATGTTTGCTAGCAATTTTTCGTGCAGAAATATGTCCGAAGTTAGGCTTAGTCACATTTTCATTTTGGTCTAGTTTGCACTGACAAATGTTAAACTTGGGTGAGTAAAGATTGTTTTTTTTTTTGCTGCCACATTGGCTAATGTGGCAGCAAAAAATTATCCTACATCTAGGATATTAGCACGTTAATATTTCTGAAGCACATACAAGCATTTTACACCCCTCGAATCAAACGTATGAGTGTACATCTCAGGTCTAAGTAAATATATTGTAGGAATCTTATACCCTTTAACCCTTCCACTATGCATAGCCCCTGTGGAAAGTAGGTAACCAGAACTACTAATTAGGCTGCCTGCCTCTCTCTACATCCCTTTTTTTCTCTTATCTCTACTTTCTGAGCTGTCATGGCTCATACACTGCTACACCATCAGCCACATGGCACAATGGCTGAGAATAGAATCGGAGGAAACTAATCCTAGAAAACACAGCTAACAGCGCCAAAACATGTGGTCAGCAGTACATTCTGCACCATATACTGAGGGTCACCAGGAAGACTTGCACGTCATGGCTAAGGGTGGCCTTCGCTTTGCAGAAAAGCTGTGCTCTGCATAACCAATGCACATTTTATGCGACATCAACAATGTTCAACAACCAGTGTGGTGAAATTGCTGTAGCAGCGTAACACGTAAACTTCTTGCATGCAATGATGCTATGCGCCCATTGTACTTGATCACTTTTAATGCGGTAGCCAGCGCAGTAGTACTTCGCACAGAAAATACAGCCGCATTTCAGCGGCCGCGTCGTCCATGATTTAGGAACTGTATGCAGGGTGCTGCTTTTCAATAGGGCTAGCACACTGTAAAGTCAGTGTGAGATGACAAAAGATGTTTTAGACTGACTGTTCTGTGCTCTTAAGTCTGCTAATACCTCCAAGATTTGTTGACATAGCACGATTCTGCCACACCAGCAAAACTGCCAGCTTACCGTATTTTCTAGACTATAGTCTGCGGACTATGCAAGTATAAAAGTTTAAATGTTGCGGAGTGCGGACTACACGATTTTATTTTTTAAGGTTGGAAGCATGCTTGAAGAAACCCAATACACACTGCACATATGAATTTCACCTGCACTAAAACCGAAATGGCCAGAGGCACAGGAGTGCAGGACACTTGCCAAAGTATCTTTTGATAATGAACTCCATGCATGCACATGTTGTAGACATTGAGGGGAAAGCTTAGACAGCTACTGCAACTGCTATCATTCCAGAAGGCATGACTGAACACCTTCAGCCTCTGGATATCACAGTGAACTTTCAAGGGCTGTGTTCAAATGAACTTTTAGGCCTGGATGCAAGGGCCCGCATAGATTCACAAAAAGTAGGTGAATGCATACAGAATCTTGTGCGGAAGCGTGCACGTGGGCCACTGATTTATAGCATGCTGCCCCATTTGAAGTTATTTTCAAAGGTTTCATGAAAATCATACTGAAAACTGAAGGCGACGAAGACTCATTCTGAGAGCAATGAAAACATTGACGAGGCGCACATCAAACTTGGCATGCTTGACGTTTTGTTCTGACAGCCCCGATGAGAGTGATTTGGTGGGTTTTCAGACTCCCTGCTTTGATTACTTATTGACTACTACCCAGAATTTCAATGGTCGACTATAAAACCTCTGCGTCTCTCATTTCTACAAACTATACAGCAGGTGCGGACTATCTAGAACACATTAATTTAGACCCTCATTCGCCCCTGTGGACTCTACACCGGGTGCAGACTATAGTGCTGAAAAATATGGTACATTCAAATATTGCACTATAGCACATGCTGCACGCTAATGGCCAGCATCTGTGCACTTATAGGGTAAAGCTCAAGTGCTCCAAACAAGTAGGCAAATGAAGCTGTTTAGCTGTGGCTTATGACCTCTGCCTGACAATTCATTATGTGCGACACCTTGGATTGCAGTGTGGCCAATGAAAATGCACATAATGACTCACAAGAACAGGTAAATGCTCAATGAGGATACTTCTGGCACAGTAAAGTGTGATGTTAACTTTGTCTCGCAGTGTTTTGCTGTAAGACGGTCATATTAAACATATCGGACCACCACTATGAAGTTGCTCTACCTTTAGACAAAGCAAGTGCCATTTTTTTCTATCATGTGTGCAAGAGGAATAACCCTCCTTCCTCCGTCTCTTGCATTGATGACATGACCTTTAAGGCAGCTGTTACCAAATACATTCGAATTGTAGCATGGCCTAATTTAGGCCAACTTTCTCCTATTGGCACAAGGTGCAGAAATTCACACTTGTATCAATATGATGCAAGCAGCACACCTGTCGCACCCCTGTTACAATAACGTAGACAACTTTTCATGACAACACCACCAGATTACTAACAATTGACAACTAACTTACACCAGATTACATACAAACAAACATACAAAATCAAAGCTTTCGACCAATTTTCAGCAAGCACCTATTAAGTGCTTAAGAGCTGAATGAATGCTAGAAAGAAAAGTTAAGAATAACAAAATTAATGCCACGCAAGACATCCAAAGGGCATTATTTTCAGTCTTTATACAATGATAACATTTCAGGTCAAAGTATCTATTGTTTGAGCAACTTCAGTCCCGTTAGCTTAATTTTGTTAATGTACATGAACTAAGGTTGTGCTCCAATCAAGCATAAACACTTCGCTTGTCCTTGGTACGAATGAATTTTTCCTGCTCTTTAAGGGTTCTTGCCCCTTTAAGAAACTTATAAATTAAAACATGTTATCCATGATGGTTCTTCGAAAAATAATACACCACACTTTTCTCAGAGGGAAAAAAATAAGAGGAAATGTAAAAACTGTTTTTTTAAATAATGGGGTTTTACGTGCCATAAACCACAATCTCATTATGAGGCAAGCCGTAGTGGAGGACTCTGGAATAATTTCGACGTGCACCTAGATTTAAGTAGATGGGTGTTTTCACATTTCGCCCCCATCGAAATGCGGCTGCCGAGGACTCGATCCCGTGACCTCGCACATTAAAATTATGTTGCAATAGTGACACTCACTATTGCATACGCCGTCCCCTCCTGTGAATTCAAGCTTAATAAACTGAGCAAGATCAGTATGCATTCACAAGTTCAAATTTAATATTAATTTTCCAGTATGCGGTGGTTTCTATAGGCGCTTGCAAGATATGGAATGCAAACGTAGGTCAGCAGTGTCTGCGTACACGAACAGCATTTGCAGAATGCTGCTTAGTATGTCAAAGCTTCAAAGCAAGCTGCAAATGGACACAATAAGAATGCCTACCAACAGTTGCCCCACTAGCTGTGCAATGTAAGCCCCACATATCAAACAATTGGGCTATGAACTCATCATGCCTGATCAAACATAAAATATCTGAACATATTAATTTTAAATATGTGGACCTTTGTGTCTGCATGTTAAATAATGTGGTGCATTACATTCAGGGCAACAAGTCTGCAATATCTTTCAGACAACCATTCAGGCTTTCAGAGCTGATGCAATGTTAGCATTATCAAACAGATTCATGGCTATAAAAACATAAAATCAAAACATCAACTTTTTAGCCACAATGCATAAACATGTGCATGCTTCAAACTTACATAACAGTAGACAATTTAACCCACAACTATATTACATGGAAGCAGTATTCATTTACAAACTGCAGTCGCATTATAATTTGCTATAAAACAGTGGTCATAGAGTAACTAGTTTCTAACTCGGGTGCATGCAAACACTTCACAAAGGATGAAAAAACATTTTTAGAAGTCAATGTTGCATTGAAGTACAATGAAAAGGCTGTACAGAACAATATTGCATTACCATTTGGTATAAGTGCACCATGTGTGCACTTAACAATGGACCTTTTTCCAGTACCGACCCCTCTAGCAGCTACCACTTTAACTAAATTTGAGTCAAGACACACGCTCCCGCCACTTCTCGCCTCTACACAGAGTATGGCGGTGTTTGACCAAGCAGTCTCTCGCGACGGCCGTCCCTGCTTTTTTTTTTGTTGTTGCATGTGTTGTTGAGGTAGCTTCTCATCGTTCTGCTCTAGCGTGCGCGTATTTGCTCACGGGTAGCAATAACACATTTTACATTTACCGGCGCGACGGCAACATGATGATGCGACGTGTAGGCTGTTTGTAACCAGGATTTGAGAGATGCACCAGCTTTTATTCTTGAACAGCTTGGTCAGTACTTTGATTCAACTGACGAAGGCATGTGCGAGCATCAAACGCGCCGCGGCAGGACTTTCTTCAGGATAAACTCGACCGTCGATTGGAGTGGCTCGACTCGAAGGAGGCGTTCAACATACGCATGCAAGTACGTGCTTTCCCTTAAGAGCGGGCATGCAAGCAGCTCACCATGATGAATACGCAACATGCAAAACTTCTGCACACGTACTGCGAGTGTACTGCAGGGCAAGTGTTGTTTCATTTATTTATTTATTTATTTATTTATTTATTTGTACATACTGCAGCCCTATCGGGCTATGGCAGGAGTGGGTGTGAAAAGCAGAGGAATGACAAATAATAAACAATAAAGGCAATACGAACAAAACAAATCAAAACTATTCAATGGCTGCTAAGAATAGGTTTAAAGGAAGAGAACGAGTAGGACCAGGCAAACAATTCCAGTATTCAATTACACGAGGAAATAAACTTTATTTAAAAGTGTCCATACGGGCAAAATAAGGCGCGATGTTTAGGTGATGGTAACTTCTAGTACGAGATGGTTTTGCAGGAGGTAGATAATTATCTGAAGATATACGGCAAGAGGAGTTAATAATGCAATGCAAAAACTTCAGTGATTCCGTGCGTCGGCGGTCTGAGAGCGGTTGTAAGCCTAGGGATAAAAGCGCTGTAGAGGGTGAAAAATCGCTGTCGTACCTACGGCATATGAAGCGGATTGCTTTCTTTTGGATGGCCTCAATCTGGTTAATGTGGCATTGTTTGTGTGGATTCCAGACAGGAGAAGCATACTCTAGTATAGGCCGGATTAGCGATTTATACATGAGTAGTTTAGTGTCCCTTGGGGCTGTGGTCAATGTGCGGCGCAGATAGCCTAACTTTTTCAATGCCTTTGAGGATATTAAATCAATGTGCTTCGACCAAGACATACTTGGTGTGAAAACAAGACCAAGGTATTTATATTCACTAACGCTCTGAATTGGAGTATTATTAACTTTGTAAGTGAAAACGGAAGGCGTCGTTTTATTAGTGAAAGTCATAACAACCGTTTTACGGATGTTAATGGTCATTTGCCAGGTAGCGCACCAAGAGCTAAAATTAGAAAATGATTTTTGAAGCTGTAAATGGTCCTGAACGCAGGAAATTTTTTGATATAGTACACAGTCATCAGCATACAAACGTATATTTGAGGTT
Source organism: Dermacentor silvarum (assembly GCF_013339745.2). Lineage (NCBI taxonomy): Eukaryota > Metazoa > Arthropoda > Arachnida > Ixodida > Ixodidae > Dermacentor > Dermacentor silvarum. The sequence goes on from NC_051156.1 coordinate 40,757,879, forward strand.
ATGTGATGAGGCAAATCATTTATAAAGGCCAAGAAAAGTAACGGACCCAGCACGGAACCTTGTGGCACTCCTGAGGGCACCTCTGACACCCTGGAATTAGCTTTGTTGAAGGACACAAACTGAGATCGATCGGAAAGAAAACTAGAAATCCAGCTGAGAAGGCGGGGATTGCGTCATTAAGGATTGCGTCAAGTTTATGCATCAATTTCGAATGAATCACTGTATCGAATGCCTTTGAAAAGTCAATGAAGATTGCGTCAATTTGGTTGCCCGCGTCGAGGTTAATACAAATGTCATGTGTAAATTCACTTAGCTGAGTTAATGTGCTGAACCCACGTCTGAAGCCGTGCTGGACATTAGTTAGTAATTTATGTGACTCAAGATATTCCATAATGTGCTTGTAAATAATGTGCTCTAATATTTTACATGAATAACAGGTTATAGAAATTGGTCTATAATTAGATAAAACGTGTTTGTCACCGGTCTTGAATAAAGGAAGAACTTGAGCCATTTTCCAGGATGAGGGTACTGTAGAGGATGCCAGGGACTTGCGGAATATGACGGTGAGGTAGCGACAGGTCCATAATGAGTACCGTACCAAAAACAAGTTAGGAATGCCATCTTGCCCTGCAGACTTCTTAATATCGAGTTGCAATATTAGGTTCAGGACACCTTCTTCGGTAATGGTAATTTCATTGATGGATACGTCGCTACGAGCAATGGTGTCTGTTTGGATGACGTTGTTGTCACGAGTGAAAACTGACTGGAAATACTCATTAAAAGCGTTTGATATATGAAGTGGATCATTGGTAGAATCATTGTTAATCACCATAGAAGTAGCCGTCGTATCACGTGGCAAGACAGACGACCAAAATTTACGCTGGTTGGTTTTTAGTAGGTCCTGCAGCTGCACACGGAAGAAGAAATCCTTAGCGCAGTTAATTTTCAGTCTAAGCTCCTCTTTTGCCTTAACGAAATTCATGACTGCTTGATTGTTTGAGCGCCTCTTACACCTTAGTCTATTTACTCGACGTGTCAGATGCAATATATCTCGCGTCATCCAGGGAATTTTTACATTTTTCTTCTTTGTTTTGAAAGGATACTTTCACTGAATACTTTTTTTAACCAAGCATTCGAAATAGGTTACCAATGCGTTAACATCACAGGTAGAACTTAGTGCAACGAATTCTTCAAAACCATCAGACAGAGTGTCTATTATTGAAACATCATCAGCGCGATTAAAATCTGGAAATGTAGAGAAAACAAAATTCTGCTTAGTAACCGAGAAATTTAAGGAGACAAGAACGGCCTGGTGATCGAAAATTCCCTGAATGACATCACTTCTGTAGCCTTTTGCAGCAATGTTAGAACTAACGAAAACCAAATCAAGCAGAGCGCCACATCGTGTAGGTTTATCGGTAATCTGGACAAGATCGAATAAAAGGGAAAAGGCAACTAGTTCTCTGTTTATGGAAGTCTCTTTCGCAAGGGTTAATGTAGGCCAATGAATGCCGGGGGCGTTGAAGTCACCCATGCAAATGAGGTTACCCGTATTTAGCTGCTGCTCGTTAATATAGCGAGAAAGAGTTACAACGTGTTCTACAGAGGAACTTGGTGGACGGTAAACGACGCCTATAACGACATGTGCTTTGTCTAGATAAAGTTTACACCAGACTGATTCTATGTCACCTGGTGGTGACAATCGTGAAAACTTGAGATCCGATCGAAAAAGCAGCGCAACGCCACCACCTTTGGAATGACGCCGATCTGCGCGAACCGCAACATAGCCAGGAGGAGTGAACTTAGAGTCCAGTATATCATCATGCAGCCAAGTCTCTGTGATACCAACCACATGAGGTGAGTGCGCAGAAGTTAAAGACAAAAAGTCTCCGAACTGGTTAGTTATGCTCCTGGCATTGAGGTTTAAAATTGAAAGGTTACAATTGGAATTACGGGGCAGTCAGTTAGGGGAAGTGGAACGTAGTGACTCAGAAGGTTCAGCTGTAGGAGACGAATCAGGCGGTGTTGAACGATATGTTCAACACCGCCTGAACGCAGGCAGAACGCAGGCTTGCCTCCAGAACGCAGGCTTGCCTCACTCAGCAAGAATCGCTTGATAACTCGCTGATAGCGTGGGGTAATTTTTAAAAATTTGACTGTGGGGCTCCACTCCAGTAAAATACGTTTACCATTCCATGCCCGTTTGCGCAATCGACAGTACAGCAAGCGCCGAGCAGGAGATTCGTCGCAAATGCTGCGCCTATCGCCCGAGTGTTCACGGAGTCGTTTTCATCGACAAAAATGCTTGCAGTCTTTCTCACGAACTGCTAAGCGTTTCCTTTAACCAACATTCGCGCCCAGAACACGAGAAAGATTATATTCAGCTCCTTAAGCTCAGGAAATTGCCGCCAATCATGCAAGAGTTCACACACTCACTTTGCACACCTGCCCTGCGATAATGGAGGTTCGGTGTGGAATGCAGCTGGGGTGAGGGTACGCGCATGCACATAGCTGAATTGAAAAAAGGTCAATTATCTTTGAACAATGACAACATTTATGTTGAAAAAGCCTCAGTATGCAGGCCTTGTTTAAAACTCACAGTTGTTCTGGAAAAGAAAAATTCAGCCTTATCACGGAGGCTTGACCAAGTAAATAGGGCTGGTATGGTGTTCTGTCCAATAACTGAAAGGGGCGCAGAAGCACTGTTTCACAAAATGCACTTTCTAATTCATACAATGCAAAAACTGGAGCGAGAGTGGCCCGAACACACTGCACCAAAACGAAAACTTCACAGCCAGCTTTAACAATGGCAATTATTGAGCCGAACATTGTATCAAACCGTGTTCCTGACACAAGAATGTAGTCATTCACGGCATACAAACAGCCATCTACAGTAGCTTTCTTTAGGAGAACACTGTTGTCAGGTATTTTAACATGCCTCAGATTGTTTAAAACACTGGACTCCTGATTCTGGCTCATATCTGTGTACACGGCTGGAATGGGAAATAAACTTCGTGCTGCCAGGAATGACTGATACAGCTGATGCTGTTCACTTAGCGTTTTTGTAACATTTCTGAAGTTTCTCACACTTCGCATGCACTGTTTAAAATACGGGTGCTTTCCTTCGAATCTCATGGTCCACACATGACAAAGTGGTCCAAACTCCTGAATTAGCTGACTGTAATGCAACATATAATGATGCTTTGGCCGAAGCTTGTTAGTAGAAAAAATAATACTTCGGGATGTTATGTAGTCTTCAATCAAAACTTTCAAGTATGCTACTTGAGCAGGAGTTATAGTAGGTGCCATGAGGAGGTCAGTCAACTCCATGAGCTTGACAAACGTTTCCCAGACTGGGTCACTTGTGTTGGCTACTTTCATACCTACAAACACAGGAAGCAGTCTCACTAGTGTCCAATTTTGCAAAGCATGGCCTCCAAGTTTGTCACTTCGACTAGACACTTTAGCTGGCTCATTTCGCAAGTCATGGGCATTGTATTTCATAGTAGAAATCCTCTTGATAAGATATTCACATGTGAACCAGCCTTTCTCAGAGACAAAGTACCGAATGCATAATGGCATATCATAACGAACCACACCTTCAAAACGATCATGCCCAATACATGGTGACAAACCAGACTGGCACACATGAAAATGCTTCAGCACATGAATCGAAGAGTTCGTCACTATGCCGCAGTCATCATATCCTCCATTGTTCACGACATGTTCAAGTGACTGTCTGTAGTTATCTGGGGTTCGCCTTTGTCCTACTGCATATGGGGTCTGATGAAATTGGGAACGTGTTAGTAGGCAGAAGCGGCAAAAGTATGTGACGTGCTAAAATTCTGAGTGAAACCGCCAACCCATCACCCGCAATGAAATCTAGTCGTACAAAATGATTCACCCCATTAATAAGTATACCTTTAGTTTCAAGTAGAAGTAAATCTTCAAAGGCTGCAAAACTTTGTCGAGGCCAATCTCTTTCACATCCTTATGGCGGCAAAGTATGACCAACTGCATGCTTTCAACCCGCGATCTGTAACGCAGCAGCACATTTCCAAGTGTCATGTACACTGCAAGTAGCTTGAAATTGCCCTTTGACGAGCCTAACAGATTCACTATTTCTAATTCATCCTGATACAAAATTACATGTATCACATTCTCTGTGGACTGTCTGAAAGCCTGGCAGAAAATATAATCTTGGTAGTAGTCTCCTGATGTGCTTTGCTGACTACTAGGAGAGCAAGAGAGAAGGAAATATATCAGATGCTCAATGGGCACATAGTGTTAAGTAGACGCAACATTTTGCTTGTTCATGCCTAAAGTGCTTTCCACTGGTGGCACAAAACAAAACTTTTTTTTATAATATTCATGACGGGAGTACGACGATCTCAGTATGACAGATGCACCTTCAAAGGCATCTTTACAAAATGCAGAACGTACTGAAGAAAGAGTGTCAGTGGAAACTGTCTTGGCAACCTCATGTAATGACATGTTTCTGTTTAGATTGTGAAGATTCTGCAGCTCTTTAACAATGTATTGCACTGTGCTTGCTGGCACATGATGCTGAGACTCAAGTTTTAAAAGAAAAAGTGCAAAATTGTCAGTAAAAGGATTGCACTCCAAATGGCTACCACCACTAGAATCTGTTTCACAGTGTCCCCAACACCAACAATCGGGGCGCGACTATGCTCCCCATCCAGAGTAGCTGGTTCGACTTCAAAGTTAGCATCTGGCACTTGTAACAGCTGTGTTGCCGTAGTGTCACGATGGTACCTTGACACATGCGTCCTGAATGACCCTGCTGACCTCAGAACACTGGAACACCCGACAAAAGGGCACATGACAGCGTCTATTCCATTATCGAAATGTTCAGCAACATGAGAAACAAACTCCGTGCGAGTGGACTCACTTGCCCCGCATGAGGGCACAGAGCAGACATATGCAGGATCATCCTGTTTGCAGCGTTGTTTCCTATGATGTCTGAAAACGTGGCTTCGCAGGCTTTCATAGTTTTTAAACAAAGCAGAGCATGGCTCACTAGGGCAAAGTGCACCACCCAGCACACTGCTGTGATGATGGTAGTGCTCAAAGTAGTCCACCAACGTTGAAAACGTCTGTGCACAAATACGGCAAGCAGCCATTCTTCATTGGTGCTACAGCTTCAAAAAAGATCAAACAATTATTTCTTGTGAAGTCCATGTTTTTCCTCATGTCCTTTTTTTCAGAACGATTCAATAATATATTATTATTCCAATTGTACTATAACACCAGTAGACTATATACACCAGTAGATTAGTTCCAATGGTTTGTGTGCATGTCGGCGAATGTTTATTTTCTTTCCAGTTTATCCCATAGTGCTTTGCTTTTTCAAAGCAGTAACATATTCCTATAAATACCACCAAATGTGAGCATTAAATGATATGGCTTATACATCCACAAATGGAATATTATTTATTGCATGAAAGTATGAACTGATGCAGTCCACGTTTGCCATTAATGACAATACAAGTTCACATTTTGAGGATATGTGAGGGCCGCATCAGCTGCACAATTAGAGTCAGGTGTATTATCGAGCGTGATTGATTCACAAAAGGAGCATCAGCAAACGAAAGGAAAAGTAGGAGCATAAACCGCTAATGGTTCGTACATTATATAAAAATGTCAGAGTGTCATGAAGTACATTGTCAGCTTTAATACCGCTGTCACACGGTCACCTTCGATCGCGATAGGGACCGATCGGGATAAGAGCTCGATACGGATCCAGACAGTTCGCGATCCATTGCATCGCGATCGGGCCTGATCGCGACAGGACGTTGACGACCACGTAGTTCTGAGAGTTGCAGACGATCAGCAGACCTCCTTACCCACAATGGCAAATGAAATAATGTTTTCTTGAGAAAAAAGAAAAGCTTTATAATACCATTTTATACAAATTTGATAAATGCTTCGGACCCGCTTACAAAAACTGGTGCGCTTGAGCTCACCCAGACTGGAACCGGATCGTTGGACCACATAGCAACGATCATTGTCAATCGCAATCAAAACTGACACCGATATTTAACAAGTAAACCCACAGTCTCGCATGACGCCTTCACAATGTTTCATCGCGTGCTATGCAGAGGCCCCACCATAGGTAAAAATAAGTTAATTTGAAGCGCGGATACCGCGCATTTGAGACGACGCTATATAAAGGTTCCGGGGCAACGGTCTTACATGCATTCCATAATGGCTTAACTGCAAAATAGCTGTGTAATGCCATGAAGGGACGCAAGAACTCCCGCAATTTGCTGAAGGAAACAGGCAACACGGCATACATACGAAACGCAAGCACAAATGATCGAGCCTTTGGGTGGACGAAAGAAATTTGAGATTGTAGTCCTAGCGTCACAGCAACAAAGGCCAATCCAGCGAGTTGTCCGATGCGCACACACCTAAACAACAGTTGTTGCCACATTAGTTTTCTGCAGCTGCTTTTGTGTTAGTCTATACATCTTCCATAAGCACTGAAAACATCGAACGCATGACCTCTTTGTCTGCCCTTGCTATATATATTTATAGGGCTTGCCCGTACGACTTGCAACAGTATGGGCCTGTAGGGCTTTCGCGTGTCGCTTGCAACTGCTGGGCATAAGAGCGTTGATGAACGCAGTAAAATAAACCTTACCCGATTTTCAATCAGAAGTCCAGCAGTGACACACTTGGCACAAGACGGGTCACACGGCGCTGACGAAAACCGGACAATCAGGCGACCACAGGAGCAGAGAACCAAGTGAAGTTGCGCTCCCTTGCGCTTGCGCAATCCAACTTTGCTCAACCAAAGTAGTCCACCAACGTCTTCCAATGTCTTCCAACGTCTTCCAATTCCAATGTCTGGCACAAATTACGGAAACTCTCCGTTTTTGAAAACACGCAAGATAAACACGTTTTTTTTTTCGTCTTTCTAACGTACCTTTCCTCCGTTTTCGATAAAACAGAAGTGTCGTCCGTTTTTTTAACGTAGACTCCTTCTGTTTTCGATAAAACATGACAGTATCTGTTTTTTTACGTATGTTTTCTACGTTAAATTACAGAAATTTTTGCAGTGTAGCGTACAATGGTGCGCATAATAAAGTTTTGCGCGCGGCTAGTTAGTTTCGTTTAGCTCATGGTCGTGCCTGCGCGTTGATAGAATGAAATAAAGCTTTTCAGCCTATTTCTTACACTTCCCTTGTTCGTGCGTGCACGTGAGTGTCGTCGTGTTCCGGAAAGCGCGAGAAAACGTTTTGACGCTCGATGTAAACGGTTATCACCTCGTTGTTTTATGCGCATGTTTACCTGCATAAAACTGCGCTGAACAATTCGCGTGTGTGTGATCGTCGTGTATGAGGACAGGATACGCGTGCGGACATCGTTTGTTAGGGCGCGCGTGCGCAATTGACACCATCAACTTTTTTTTCTCGTCGCCGCAAAATGCAACTGCACTATATATGCACGTAATGCATGACCCTCAGTTCACGGACTGCTCTCCTATAGGCATGTGCTTGCGTGTTAGTGGCAGGAATGTGTTTTTGACATAGCACAAGCAATGGAACCTAAGTACTTTCCTAGGTGTCCATACTTTTCGTTTCAATTTACAAAAGTGGTCACACACATTGGTGTGGCACATAGTGGGGAGCCGAATTTTTAAATATCTTGCCGCATTGATGGTTGTGCAAACACCTACACCAACTTTTCATCATACCGTTCGCATTTGTACCGTCGCCACAGAAATGTGCTTGAGGAACAAGGCACGAGCTTCCAACAGGCGCACGAATCATAGGACAGTGAAGAATCTTCGGCACCTTTGGAAAATGACCCAGTGTCAGTAGAAGAGAGCATCACAAGGGAAGAAAACTCAATGCATATTGGCAGTCCCCTGTTCGATCATGAAGGAACTCCCAAGGTTTCAGGAGACTGATTACCCAAAGGATGGTTTTTGCTCATTTGTTCAGCAAGCAAAATGTGCTATATGGAGGTTCTTCTTCAATGTGACCGAATGTCACAACATGCCACATGCTGCTGTAGAAAAGCTTTTTTCAGAACTGCAGTTTGTTTTCGACATTGTGTTAAAGGCCTATGCAAATGAGATTGTGCACTCCATGAAAATGCCAGCAGCTTCGCCAATGTTAAACGACCTATTGGCGTGTAAATTTTTGCGTGACATTTTCAAGGATCTTAGTGACAAACGCAAGCGTGAGAGATATGCGAAGGAGAACTTTCCTTTTGCTGCTCCTGAGGAACATGTAGTTGGCGAAAATGCAAGGTATCATTATGTACCTTTGCCAAAGCTTCTCCGGCACTCTGCGATGTTCCTGACATTGCCTCTCATTTCACCACTCCTGAGTTCAAAATGGGCATGCCTGCTATGTACAGAGACTACACTGGCGGTCTTATACATAGAGAGCACCTACGATCTGTCATATCAGAGAGCAACACACACAATTATGCTTTTGTTTTATACAGATGAGATTGAAGTTGTCAATTCATTGGGTGCTAAACAAGGTGTGCATAAACTTCTTGCTCTGTACTGCTGCTTACTGAACATCCACGTGAAGTACAGGTCTCAGCTTCACAACAAGTACTTGGTTTTGCTGGTTCGTGAAGCTTATGTCAAGAAATAGGGCTTGACTGCTGTACTGCAGCCACTTGTTGATGACTTAAAAGAAATGTATGATCAAGGGTTCACATTCAAAGTGGGGGGAGCCACGAAACAGGGCCAAGTGCTTGTATTCAGCTTCTGTGGTGACAATCTTTCAATGAATCGTCTTGGGGGCTTTTCATGTTGCTTCACTAGTGGCAGAATTTGTCGATTCTGCACGGTAACAGCAAACCAGATAGCAGACTTGACAAGTGAAGTAATGTGCCAGGCACGCACTGCCAGTCGACACCAGTCGCATCTGCAAGCCTTGTTAACAGACGTATTTATGGTGTAAATTAGGTATCAGCCCTGCTTCAACTCCCGTATTTTGATGTAACTCGCCAGCTACCACCAGACATCATGCACGACATTTTAGAAGGTGGAGCTGAATATGTGCTGCGCCGGGTACTTCGATCACTTTTGTCTAGTGGCTGTGTCTCAAAGAAAGATCTTGAGTAAATATCCTCATTCCAGTATGGCCCTACTGATTCAAAAACAAACCAGTGCAGATAAACATCTCGTTTATCACCTGTAATGCCACACTGAAGGGCGAAGTATCGAGCAAGTGGTGCTTGCTAAGATTTCTTCCTTTAATTCTAGGTGGAAAAATTCCTGAGAACAATGATGACTGGGAGATACTACTAAAGTATCGTGAAGTGATGGACATAGTATTTGCTCCACAAATTCCTTCCAGTCCGCTTGTATACTTTTATGTGCTTGTACAGACATTCATAACAGTTTTCTAGAAGATACGGCACGAGCGCAGCAATTCCAAAACTTCATTTCTTGGTCCATTATCCAAGGTTCGTTCGTGAAGTAGGCCCACTGAAGAACTTTTGGTCAATGAGGTTCGAAGCCAAACATCAATATTTCAAAAAAAAAGTTGCAGTGGCTTAGCTCGGCTATGCCAGGATATACGTAGCGTTAGCAAAGGTTCAGCTGATTAATCTTAGCTTATTCTTAAGATAAGATTATTCTTATGAGTCAAGCTTCTCCGTTCTTCTGCGCTGTTGAGCAGCATTTGCGCTCTCCTTCTCCATGGCTATACCACACTGGCAAACGCCAGTCAGAAGCGCAGCGGCTCCAGCGCAGACGGCGAGTCAGACGGCGAGTGCACAGCGAGCGCGCGCCGGCGCCAGTGCGTCTACCACGGCTACGACGTCACTCCTCTGGAATGCGCAGACCGGCGGCGGTGAGTCGCGCGCGGCGGCGGCGGAGTGCGCGAGAGGTGCCGGCTCCGGTGCCTCCGGTGCGCAAGCCGTGTGACATCACTGATCCTTGCGCATGCGCAGCACGGCTCTTGATGTGCCGCGCGAAACGAGCTTGGCTAGGCCAGTGTAGCTAACGCTACAAAAATTGCAATGGCAGTAGAGAACTTTAAGAATTTGACATACACTCTTGCAATGCGCCACCAGTTAAAGCTTAGCTACCAGTTGCACAGCTTCCAGCTTTATGAAGGCCTCCTAACAGGGCAAAGCAAGCCTGTTGTTTGGAGCACACTGCCACAATGTGCAAAAGATGTCCTGCCAGAAACGGCTTTTCAAGTGAAACGTGCAACAATTGACCATTGCAGCTACAGGTGTGGAGCTGTACTCGTTGAGAAAAATGGAGATGCCCCTAAGTTCCACGAAATTGAAGCTGTCTTCGTTGCAAAAGGAAGTCTTCATATTTTAGCGAGAGATTTAGTAATAGAGGGCTTTATCGACACAGGTTCTGCTACTGTGTCAAAAGGTATACCGAGCTTGCGATGCACACTCCTGAAGATAAGTTTCAGTATCATCTTCTGGACATTTATGGCGATGGATCGTTCCTAAATGGGACACCTGGTAAGGAAATAGTAGCTTACCACAGCATTTGTTTACTGTTCAACTACTTTGTGGATTGGTTTTTATCTTGTCATAAGGTTTTGTTATCCCTAACTTCACTTTTTTTAAATAGCTAATGAACATGCATCCTTTTAGTGTACATAATACAGTGCCACTGCATTGTTCTTTATTGTTTTCTGATATTTATGGCATTATAACATTGTAGACGAAAGTAATGTAAGTGTTGAAGCTGCAATATTGTGTGGTATACTGTGTAGTCATCTTGCATTGTTTCCTTTTGTTATTGTGTAGTGATATTTGTATTGTATACCCCTACCTATGTGTAAGGCTCACCTGTGTTTGTACATTACTCTTTTTTGTACCTTCTTAATATTGACTAATATTCAAGTGCAATGATATTAAAGCCTGTGTTTTGTTAATTGATGCTTTAAGCTTGCAAGGGTGCAGCCTATTGTTGTCATCTTGGCTGAACAAAACTATTCAAATAACTTATTTGTCCACATGAACCAAATAGACACTGGTTGTTCATGTATCTGGTCTTCCCTGATTAAGGCTGGAAATACAGCCATATAATATTGTTTTGTAAAATGAACGAAGCATAGCCAGGCTCAGTCACAAAATATATTTTCAACATCACGCCTACTCATGGCATGTTGCATTGTTTCCTTTGGTTACTGTGTAGTGAAATTTGTATTGTATTGTATACCACTACATATGTGTAAGGCTCACCTGTGTTTGTACTTTACTGTTTTACTGTACCTTCTTATTATTGACTAATCTTGAAGTTCAATAATACGAAACACTTACGAAATCTGAAGTGCAAGACCTATGAAATCACTGGGCTCAATACCCCCCAGGCTCTTGGACTCGCTGATTCCAACTCAGACTGGTTGAACCTAGGCTTGCGGACCGATTGATTCATAGACTAAAACCCACTCACTGTGGTGGTTTCACACACTCAACCTTACTCTTCACATCACAGCTCATGTGTTCAAGGTATAGTACATGCCACAAGTAGTGCATGCACTTATGTTAAAGAAAATATCTTGTAGCAGCAAAAACATGTTACATGGAGCTGTAGGTGTTGTGTGATATGTTCTGGCAGATGCACATAGCCTGGCAGGTGCCTTCAAAGTTTGAGTGGCCTTAAATTATCAGTGCACAGGCTATAATTACTACCACTGTGCCAAGGGGTAACAAAAACACCTAGCAGCAAATGTGTCACTCACAAAGTCTGCACTGAAGGGGCCCAGCAATGTGCAATTTTAATTACACGTTGAGCAATGGATAGAAAATGAGGCGCACTTGCTGTTGTGGTTTCTGCTGGTAAAAAACATCTAGCAAATCCGCACATACGCGTCAGGCAGTCCAGCAGAGCTAGGGAACAATGAAAATAACAAAACATTGCTCTATATTCATTAATAAACCTTATTACAACCATGCATAGCTTTCTCTTGTCTTCTAGAAACATGTATATTTCTGTCAAATTTCAGTTTAACAATGAACACATTGTTCTTTCATAAAACATAGCTTTTCACTTTCACGTGCATTGAGCTGTTTATTTATGCCAAATTTCTATATTTGCAACTAACATATGTGAAATCTGTTGTGTGGGTTTTCGTTACTGAATTAACACACTTGAGAAAGTGCAGCTTATTGTTATGAGCCGTGCGTGTTCGATTTGGCCAATCTCCTGCCGTATTGGCTTCGGCAAGATGAAATCGTTGTCATGGTGGCCCCATTTAGATGGGGGTGAAATACAAAAATGCTCTTGTACAATGCATTGCATGGGTGCACAATAAAGAGTTCCAGGTAGTCAACATTAATATCTGTCGTCCCCCCCTACAATGTGCCTCGTAATCATATGGTGGTTTTGTAACGTAAAACCCCAGTATATTATTTGTCTTGGCCAGTGACTGCGTTTGATTTATTTGAAGACACAATGCTACGGAGCACATCTCTAAGATCTTAACTTATAATGAGGAAGCAAACTAGTTAGCTGGCGTAATCAAATACAGGCAGCTGTAGGTGGTTTTATAATTATCAATTAATTTTTATCATCAGACAGTTTTATATGGCGGTTACATTTTTAAGAATAAAATAATGCTCCTAGTGTAAACATATTAACAGCGCACCTAAAAGATAAGAACAAAGAAAGCGGCAGGCCGAGTGCTTTCTTTGTCATTTTCTTTTATTTGCACCCTTAATATCTTAATATCACATACTAACTAGCCGAAACCAACATTGTGTCCGAAATGTCCATTTTAGCTGCTTAGGCACCATTATATATAGAGAGAGAGATTATTGTTGGAAAGGGTGAAAGATTGGGTTAAATTGCAGCGCGATAACTGTCTCTCAATAGAGGACACCTCAACCGCGCTGCGCAGGGGGATAGGGAGTGAAAGGAAAGAGAAGGGAAAGAGGTCGCAGGCGCAGGAGCGGAAGCAGCAGCAGCATCATCTAAGGCGCCGCAGGCGCGTGGGGTTCACGTCGCATAGATTGCCATCCAACATTCCTCTAGACTGTGGAATGACAGTGGCCACACACTCCAGCCAATCTTTCCTATATTATTTCCTCCCTTCCTTTCTTTTTGCATTTACAAACTGCTTGTACTACACTTCACTGAAAGAAAAAGTGAGGGTGGTTGAAAGGTTGGCATCTGATTCTATTACTCAAGGTGTCACTAAACTACCTTTTAGAACTCCGTGTAACACTGTTCAATGGAAAAATAAAAATGTGGGCAATGAGCTCCATGAACACCACTATTGAGTTATTCATGTCTAAAAAGAGAGTAGCAGAAACAATGCTACAAAAGCAGGGAGGTTACGAATGACAAGATGTGACCTTTTGATACTAAGATATACATGACATGCCTGCAATATATAGTAATGAAAAAAATTATGCAGATCCAAGGCACATGCTGGAATCTATGTGAAGTTAAGCTTTTGTGAAGCATTTAATAGGATGCTATAAGCTTGCCCATTTCATTCCTGCTTTTTAGGTGTAAGGGAAACTGGCATGGCAATGTGCTGCATAATGTGACAAAACTTATATTGCTTGTACTTCTTCGTGTCTTATTTATTTTAAATGTACTGGCCGCTTGTTAACCAGTCTCCCATTGTGAGCATATACCTTAGTATGGACCTCCTTGCTGCGTGTCTTCCTATAGAACTCCTCTCCATTCTAGAATACACTTTGCTTTTATCTTCTTTTTGGGCCTCATGTTTCCATGCGAATGTTTAGTTAGAGCTTTGTTTGTTCTTGTGATTGGCTCCTGTTTGACTAATTCTTTTCTTGTGCCCTCAAGCTTGGCTCTTTGTCATCATTTTTGTCTCTTCTGAAGCATTGACCTCACGACCACGTGCACCCTCTTTGCAGTCATCTTCCTTCGCAGGGCTATAGTATGTATATCATCATCACAATGAACACGTGGCGACCATCTGAGAGTCGGTGTTTTGCACGAAAGGAGCATGCATGCAGTTTTGGCCTGCCCAAGAGCTGTAGCCTGCGTGGATGTCGTTATTAGGTGCACTTGTTTGTCTGTCTGAGTGACTGAGTGTCCCTAAACGGTATTGTTCTAGAGAGCCACGACCTTTTTCCCCCTCGGTAAAGAACAAAAGGACGGGTCTAGCCTAATGATTACAGCATGGCGGCTGAGGAATTCGGAACACAGTGCCAGGTGCGGTTCTTTTTCTTTTTTTAAGGATGATGATAAATCTACTCCTCGAGGACTTGACCATCGACCAACCGACCGACCAACCCAGATGAAACCATGTGACGGTAGGCAAAGAAAGGTTCTCTTTAAAAAATGTAGAAATTATTGGGGGTGAGGTTTGTTGTGTCGCAGTTGACAACGTAAGCATTGTGCATTTATCTTTTGTTCTATGAGAGCGACTTGTCAGAGCTCTTTAAAAAGTGAGGTCCAGAGGCTAGCACTCACTCATTGTTAGAGACAGAGCCTGAGGTCGGTCCACTGCGGTTTATTGATTGAACTGCTAAGATGGCGCTAGCACGAGCCCTCACCTTACACGTTCTTAACTTCTTCTTCCTCTACAGTTCTAAACACTTACCAAGCATTGCAACTACAACTTCCAAAGGAAGGCCGTGCTATGCAAAATTTTGCCGCTTATAATGTCCAATGCTTGTACTTTGTTTAAAAAATGCATATAAGCAGTACAGATCCACATTTTAGGTGGAGATCAATTGAAAGGCTTTTTAATTCCTTCATGGCTAGGTGCCACAAAATTTAAAGCTCCCAAACTATTGATCAGAAATTCATTATGGTACATTAAATAAGTGCTCATTGCCATTCAGAAGGTTTGAACACTCATGGAGTGTTTATGCCTTATCTCATTGTACAAAGAAAAACATCTGAGCAAAATGTAATATTATCTGTGTTATCCTTCTTTCATTCCTTCTTCATGTGCTTTGTTATGTGGGTGTGTGTTAACTAATTTAATTTAATAATCGCATTTTACATGCCAAAACCACGATCTGAATAAAGATAGGCCGCAATAGAAAGAAAAGAAATTTCTGCGCGTGCACATAGCCTATTTAGGCACAATTGTGTAAAACATGGGCACCGACTACATAAGAACACCAAAAACTTTTTGTTGATTATCGTTTACAAACTTTTCTCAAGCAACGTATTGAATTGAATTACGGGATTTTACGTGCCATAACCATGACCTGATTATGATGCACGTGCCGTAGTGGGGGGACTTCGGAATAATCTGGGCCACCTGGGATTCTTTAACCTGCACCTAAATCGAAGTACACGGGTGTATTCGCATTTCGCCCCCATCAAAATGCGGCCGCCATGGCCGGGACTCGATCCCGCTACTTCGTGTTTAGCAGCCCAACACCATAGCCATTAAGTAACCACGGCGGGTTGTGTGTGTGTGTGTGTGTGCATGCATACATGCATGCATGGGTGCACCCGGCAGCATGGTTTCAATACTGGATTCAAATGTTCATGCGTGTGAATGGAAAGGCTAGATGTGTGTGTGTGCACGCTTGCGTGGGCGTACACCGGCCTCCCTACTGGAGGATGTATTCAACCATGTGCATAAAAGGCTAGCCGTGCATTTGTGCACGTGGTGTGTGTGCTGAGGCATTATCGGGAGAGGGTGGGGGGGGCACACTGGGTACGTGCGCCACATCGAAATTTCTGTGCACCATAGGATGCCGCCTGCCTAGACCTCCTCCCCCATCCTGTCCCCGGTCAAAGGGGTAACGTCAACCCCCTTCCCCCCCTCCCCGGAAAAAAGTTCTGGCTAAGCCACTGTGCGTGTGCACTGTTAATTATGTATTCATGCATGTGCATAGAAAGTTACGTGCGTGTGCGGCGAGCCTGGGTTGGTGATCGAGCGTGTACACTTGGCCTCCACCTACGCATTCATGTACGTACGTACGTGCTATGGGAACTGCTGTAGATGCGCGTGAGTGTGAGTGCATGCGTACACTTGCCTTCCTCGGATCATGCATGCGTGTGTCTATATGCGTCCGTGCATGGGTGTACACTGGTCTCCCTAGTGACAGATTCATATGCAATCAGGCATGTTCATGGAAAGTTGTACGTGTGGGTTGCATGTGTGCAACACACACGTACAGTATCTGCGCGTTGTACACTCTCTTCAATACCAACATGATGTGCATATACATACAAACTCTTACACGCGCACATGTGCATGTTCGGAATTTATGCAGGAAGCGCATATAACGGCCTGATCACCAACGCAGCATACGAGCGTGGCGGGCGATGCCGGACACTCTTAGCTGGCAGCATCCGTTGTCAAATTTTCATAGCATTTGCTCTGCGTGGTGCGCGCTCTTTCCTCGAGTGGCGATGTTATATAAAATAATTTCGCAAACTGCACAACTTTGTAACCATGCATAACAACATATGCATTTTTTTACGGAACATGGCGCTGGCTGTCTCAGTCTGTCCATTTACAGACAAAATTTCTCTGTGTCTTTGAGTGGCGGTATCGATTTCTAATATATGCACAGCATGGCCCATGGACATCAATTAAGGCTCAAGCAGACCGGCGACTTGAGGAGGTCGCGCGACCATTTGTGACTCGCGACCAAAAAGCGACCGAAGGCGACTGATGTTCACACCGGCAAGCCCGGCTGAGCGCGACCCGCAAGCCGTAATCCCGGAGATTATCGTTCTCAGCGAGAACTACAGGAATCTACGCAGTTCACACGCACTTCACTGGCACTGAGTAAATTGGTTTCGCGTTCCGGCAACAACCATGGATTTTGATTCGAGGCGAACAGGAAGACGTCGTCCCTGTGCTGATGTGCTCTGCTGTGCTGTCAGCTGTGGCAACGCTGAAGCCTCCGAAGAAAACGCGACGCTGGTGGGTGCGCCCGTGCCTCCGCTCGCGTGAAGTGGCCGGCCACGCAAGCTGTCTCCTGCCCGAACTTTGTGCGCATGACAACGAGTATTATCGAGAACGAGTTGTAATTTCTAGTTCGCGTTGCGTGGGATTCGGTGCATAATATTAAAGCGAAGCTGTTCATCCGCTGTTCACCTTTGAGTGGCGTGCATCCAACGAACGGCAGCTCGAAAAAAGGGCTTAATTATGTGTGTTGTGCTTTCTTTTGCTGCTGTTTAGCTTCCAGTGAATGCGACCGGGTCCATTCGACACGTTGATGCAACTGCTGCGTCCCAGCATCACAAGGCAAGACACCAATTACCGGCCTGTAGTCTGTATGGTGGCGTGGACATTGGATTTGGTATGGAGGACGCCAGATAAAAACGCATAGCATCACTTTCGGCGCTGCGCTGATTGGTTGAGCAGCTATGTGACCACGGTCACGCGACTGAAAAATCGTACGGTGTGCGACTGGCCCAAAATAGTCACTTTTCGAGAAAAAGAAATATTTGCGGCCATTTGCGACTGGTCGCTTTGCGACCAACTTGGTCGCGCGACCACTCTCAGACGCTGGTGTGAACAGAGTGGGCAATGAGAGTAAATGCTGTAATTCGTCCCGCGGACAAGCGCCGTCCGAAGAGCGGTGTAACGCTTAGTCCTCCAGGTTTGCACACGCCACGCATCTCTGTGTCGTGAGAGTAAATGCTCACTCTCGTCCGGTGGACAAGCGCCATCCGAAGAGCGGTGTAACGCTTAGTCCTCCAGGTTTGCACACGGCACGCTTCTCTGTGTCGTTGCTCCTTAGCGGTGGTCTAACGGCCTCCATTACTCCAAAATTGGGTAATTTTGCCCTAGAGTGTACGTAGGGAGCGAATCGTTTAGGGCGCGTTGAATGTCGGGCGGTGTCTGGGCCACGTCGGCCGCGCTTTTTATTGTAATGTTTGTTGAAGTGGCGGAAATTCTTGCAGTCGTGGTGGTGTAGCATGACGGCTCTTGCTCTCGGTGAACTGTGGTGGTGTAAACAAGCGGATTTACAGGATGCGAGAGAGAAACGATGATATTCCTAATAAACGCATCACTGTTTTGATGATCCAAATATAATCTCACTATCAATGAGGGAGCAGTCTACCTGACTGGAGCAGTATTTTTTTTATTTGGGGTGTTGCGGAGCGCAGCGTAGCAACACCCAAACGACCGCCGCTTCGCGTCGGCGCTCGGCACTGCGGCTTCCGCCGCAGCACCGGGGTACAAACGCGAGCAGTATCCGCTTATTTACACCACCACAGTTCACCGAGATCAAAAGCCGTCATGCCACACCACCACTACTGCAAGGATTTCCGCCACTAGATCAAACGCTACAATAATAAAGTGAGGCCGGCGTGGCCAGACATTCAACGCGCCCTAAACGATTCGCTCGCACGTAGGAGCTGCGCTCGGCAAGGTCGCTGCGCCCGGTTTCGGAGATAAGAGAGCCACGCTCAGCGGAGACCAGTGACTCAAAAATCCCTAAGCGATTATGTCCCTAGGCACCTAGGAGCACCACGATTGCCATGACAACACGTATTAAGCGGAAGTCTCCGCTGTACCTACTAGCAATTGTAAAGTCGCGAGCCAGTCGTCTCCCGTCGGCAGCCGTGCACAGCAGCTGCGCTCGACAAGTATCGGAGCTCTCGAGTTCATGTTTAACGTTTGACAGTGGATATGGTTCTTCATAAAATATCCAATTTACGCATCACTTTATCTAGCGAAAATTATTTTGCTTGGAACAGAAGCTGCAGCCGATGTTTTCGTCGCCGGTGGCGGACGCGCGCAGCTTCGCAGTCGTCGATTGGCCCGTTGATCGTGCGGGCGGTGCGCCGGCCGAACTACCGTCTACCTTAGACACCTCACGCGCGGAAGACGTTCTAGGCCACGGGAAGCCGGTTCGCCGTCGGTATATTTGCCGCTAGCGTGGACGTGCCTTAACCGGAAGTGGGAGGTGTTTTGAGAAGCGCGTTGGCGATGACATATCACGTGACATTTGGAGCAGCACTCGGCGTTGAGGAGAGACCAGCCGACGAGGAGAGTAGCGCAGGAAAGAGCGAAACAAGCGAGGGCCGTTTTTCGATCATCAAACGCGTGTAACTCCACTATTACGGCACCATTTCGAAAAATTCCCGGGGTTACGGGTTCGTTGTAGACTCGTGCCCAACTGCAACACTACAACTAAATTGCGACCTCTGGGTGGTTTAGTGGCCCTTTAAGACGAAAGCTTTTGTCATGCTTATGCCTTCGAGCATCAACATTTAGCCTTTTCCTTCACTTCGTACCCAATCCGAACCCATTCCATTGGTTTTTGAGTTTTTATCTTTTTTCGCTGAGTCATTGTCATTTTTGCTGATTCGTGCTCATGACTACGACTTCTGCCATCATATTTTAGTGTTTGCTTCACTTAGTACCCATGTCAGAGCGCACTTCATTGGTTCTTGAGTGTTAATCTTTTTTCTCTAGGTCATTGTCATTTCTGCTGAGTCATGCTCATGACTATGACTTCTACCATTTGTTTCCTTTACTTAGTACCCGCGTCGCACCTCATTACAGTGGTTTTTCAGTGTTAATATGTTTTCGCTGGGTCATTATCATTTTAGGTGGCTGTTTCATGACTTACATTACACGCATTCATGAAAGTCATGTCATGACCTATCATTTATGTTCCTCATACACTCTTGTCATACATGCCAATTTTGGTACCTACCAAGTTCACGAAACGACCGTGAGAGCGCCATGACGTAGGTGCTGTTTCATGACCTACCGACCCGCATTTCATGACATTCATGTCACGACCTTTCATTTGTGCTCGTTGTACACTCTTGGCAAACTGCAAATTTTGGTACATACCAAGTTAGCTAAACGACCATAGGAGCCCCGAGGCGTAGGCGCCTAGATAGATAGATAGATACTGACACGTATACATGTTTATCTTTCACCGGTGGCCGCTTTCCACCGGCTAACAAATGTTAAACGTTATCGTTCGGCGCAGGACGCGCCTGTATCGGAAGTTTCTAGAACGTTATCGATGCTTCTTTCCATTGCCTGTTTTCACCGACGCTTATGTTATCTGATTGCATGACTGACGCGAATTGTCTAGAACTTTCTGGAAGACACGCGGACATCAGGGATTAATCTAGAACCTTCGATGACTCAGGTATAAAAGCCGACGCGTTTCGCCGCTGATCAGATTTTCGACGACCGCCGACTGTGTTCGCCGCTTTCGTTATGCTTTGAGTGTAGCTTGCTTTTGTGGGCACAGGTTCGCCCAATAAACAACCAGTTTCGTCGTACACAGCTTTACGACTGTTTTCTTCAGCGTCACCACTACGTGACATCTGGTGGAGGTGCTAGTGCGTTCATGCAGCGAACGCCCCCGCAAAGCCACGATCCAAGCCCGAAACCGGAGGACAACGCCAACGTCACCAAGGACCAGCGAGCTAGCCGTAGGCAGCAAGGACTTCTGCCGGAGTACGGACTTCTTCCCGAGAAGACCACAGCGATCAAGGCCAAGTCAACGACCGAAATGGCAGCCCCAGCGTCCCCCATCCTGCTGCAACAACCTCGGGAGCCCCCGACCTTCCGTGGATCATCGGCTGAAGACCCTGAAACCTGGCTGGAGACATACGAGCGGACCGCGACGTTCAAAAAATGGAGCAACGACGACAAGCTACGCCATGTCTATTTTTCGTTGGATGACGCTGCTCGGACCTGGTTTGAGAACAGAGAGACCACCCTGGTTACGTGGGACCTTTTTCGTGAAATCTTCGTGAGGACCTTCACGAGTGTCGTACGAAAGGAGAGGGCAGAGGTTCTCTTAGAAACCAGAGTGCAATTGCCGAACGAGAACATCGCGATCTTCACGGAGGAGATGACTCGCCTCTTCCGCCACGCCGACCCCGACATGTCTGAAGAAAAGAAAGTTCGGTTCTTGATGCGGGGTGTCAAAGACTAACTATTCGCCGGATTGATGCGCAACCCGCCCAAGACTGTCGCCGAATTTCTTTCCGAGGCTACAACGATCGAGAAGACGCTTGAAATGCGCGTCAGGCAATACAACCGCCGTGCCCTGACCAACTACGCCGACGCTCAAGCGCTAGGCGCCGACGACCTGCGCGAGACCATCAGAGCGGTCGTTCGCGAGGAGCTGCATAAGCTCTTTCCCAGGTCGCAGCCTCACGTGGCATATATCGCCGACGTCGTCAAAGACGAAGTTCAGCGCTCACTTGGAGTTCCCGATGTGCAGCCACAATCGCCGCAACCCCAGCCGGAAGCGCTGACCTACGCAGCCGTCGCCCGTCGTCAAGGCCCCCCTCCGCGCTCGCGCCAGGGCCCCGTAACGCCGCAGTTCCGTCGTCCACCGCCGCCGCCGCCAGCACGCCCGCCCGTCGCCCAGCGCAGCTACCAGAGGAAGACGGACATTTGGCGCGCCCCCGACCACCGCCCGCTCTGCTATCACTGCGGGGAAGCCGGCCATGTCTACCGCCGATGCCCATACCACGAGATGGGCCTACGAGGGTTCCCCGTCAACGCGCCCCGTCCCGATCGAGGTGAACGACCGCGCGACATCGCTGACTACCTCGCCGGAGCCCAGTGGCCACCACGACGATCCTCACGCTCGCCGTCACCAGGCCGCTACATCTCGCCGCATCGCCGTCAGTACAACGGTCCCACCCGGGGCCGATCTCCCAGCCCTTACCCGGGAAACTAAAGGCAGCAACCGATGGAGGTGCGGTTGCTGTACGACGCAATGCCGAAGATCCTCCGACGCCGCCGACGACGACGATTCGCCATTCATCACGACGAGATATCAGCACGCCGCCTAGCAACAGCTTTGACAACACTTCGCCGCCGAAAGAAGACCTTCCGACGTAGTCGGAAGGTCTTCTTTCAGTCGCGACGTAGCAGCAGCAGAGCAAGCCGACGCAGCCGTGATCCCACGCCACGAATTAACCGCAACGCCAGACGCCGCTCTAACGATCTAGACGTGCTCATCGATGGTCATAACGTCACCGCTCTCGTCGACACTGGAGCCGACTATTCCGTCTTCAGTGGCCCGTTCGCCGCCAAGTTGAAGAAGGTGAAAACAGCCTGGCAAGGACCCGATATCCGGACAGCGGGAGGCCACCTAATAACGCCGACTGGAATCTGCACAGCGCGAGTCACGGTAAACAACCGCACTTACCCGGCGAGCTTCGTAATCCTGCAGCACTGCTCCAGGGATGTCATCCTAGGCATGGACTTTCTAAATCAACACGGTGCAGTCATCGACTTAAGGTCCAAGTCGATAACGCTTTCAACGCACAACGCGATACCACCGGATACAAGCATAAGTTACCATGCCTTGAATGTGCTTGAAGAACAAGGCACCGTTCCGCCTCGCTCCAGCGTAATGATTTCCGTCGGTACCGAAGTGCCTGCAGACATGGAGGGCGTCATCGAGGGCGATCATCACTTACTGCTCGACCGTGAAATTTGCGTCGCTAGAGGCATAGCTGAGCTACGTGCAGGGAAAGCAAGGGTGATGCTCACGAACTTCAGCCCCGAATACAAGCACATTAACAAAGGCACCACGGTCGCCTACATCGACGAAATAGTACAAGCCAGCAGTGCGTTCGCCTTCACGGATTCCAGTGCACCTTCAACGACGACTATAGTACCTGAACCAACTTTCGACGTCAATCAGAACCTTCCCAGGCACAAGAAAGAACAACTAAAGGCTCTGCTCCTGCAATACGAGGACTGCTTCTCGTCGTCGTCAAAAGTTCGACAAACCCCTGTCGCCAAGCACCGCATCATAACCGACGAAAATGTCCGGCCACTCCGTCAGAGCCCGTACCGAGTTTCGGCGCGCGAACGCGAGGCCATAAGGCAACAAGTCGACGAAATGCTACGCGACGACATCATCCAGCCGTCCAAGAGTCCGTGGGCGTCCCCCGTGGTGTTAGTGAAGAAGAAGGATGGAACCCTACGTTTCTGCGTCGATTATCGTCGCCTCAACAAAATCACGAAGAAGGACGTATACCCCCTCCCACGGATTGACGACGCCTTGGATCGACTCTACAACGCAAAGTATTTTTCGTCGATGGACCTCAAAACCGGCTACTGGCAAATCGAAGTCGACGAGAGGGACCGGGAGAAGACTGCGTTTATAACACCAGGCGGACTGTTCGAGTTCAAGGTCATGCCGTTTGGTCTTTGCTCGGCGCCTGCCACTTTCCAACGTGTCATGGATACAGTACTGGCAGGCTTGAAGTGGCAGACTTGCCTCGTCTATTTGGACGACGTCGTTGTGTTTGCCTCAAGCTTCGAGGAACACCTCCGGCGCCTTGAAACAGTTCTTCAAGCAATCAAGACCTCCGGACTCACGTTGAAGCCGGAAAAGTGCCGCTTCGCATATGAGGAGCTCTTGTTTTTGGGCCACGTCATCAACAAGTCTTGAGTGCGCCCCGACCCTCAAAAAACTGCGGCCATCTCCAACTTTCCTCCGCCCGCTGACAAGAAGGCAGTGCGTAGATTTCTTGGACTGTGCGCCTATTACAGGCGCTTCGTCAAGAATTTTTCACGGATCGCTGAGCCACTGACGTATCTCACGAAGGCCGACGCCGAGTTCAAGTGGGAGACGCCGCATGTCGAAGCATTTGAAGAACTGAAGCGACGCCTGCAATCGCCGCCAATACTTGCCCATTTCGACGAAAATGCCGATACCGAAGTCCACACCGACGCAAGCAGCGTAGGACTCGGCGCCGTGCTTGTGCAGAGGACTGACGGACTAGAAAGGGTTGTAAGTTACGCTAGCCGGTCGCTATCGAAGGCGGAAGCAAATTATTCCACAACAGAAAAGGAGTGCCTCGCCATCATCTGGGCTACATCAAAGTTTCGCCCCTACCTCTATGGCAGGCCCTTTAAAGTTGTAAGCGACCACCACGCCTTATGTTGGCTAGCTAACTTGAAGGATCCTTCAGGTCGCCACGCACGATGGAGCCTGAGACTTCAAGCATTCGACATCACCGTCGTTTACAAATCCGGGCGAAAGCACGCTGACGCCGATTGTTTGTCTCGCGCCCCCGTCGAACCGCCGCCACAAGACGACCAGGATGACGACACTTTCTTGGGACCCATCAGTGCCGACGAATTCGCCGAAAAACAGAGAGCCGACCCGGAACTAAGGAGCCTTGTAGACTACCTGGAAGGCAAGACCGTCATTGTGCCGAAGGCGTTCAGGCGAGGATTGGCGTCGTTCTTCTTGCAAAACGACATTCTCCTAAAGAAGAACTTCTCGCCTCTCCGAGCCAACTACCTCCTCGTGGTACCCTCAGCATTGCGTCCAGAGGTTCTGCAAGCTCTCCATGACGACCCAACGGCTGGACATCTCGGTTTTTCCCGCACTCTCGCGAGGATACAAGAAAAATACTACTGGCCTCGCCTCTCTGCTGACGTCGCCCATTACGTAAGGACATGCCGAGACTGTCAGCGACGCAAAACACCGCCGACAAGGCCAGCCGGGCTTCTACAGCCGATCGAGCCACCTCGCCGACCGTTCCAGCAGATCGGGATGGACTTACTGGGGCCTTTTCCGACGTCGACGTCCGGGAATATATGGATCATCGTAGCTACGGACTACCTCACCCGCTACGCCGAAACAAAAGCCTTGCCCAAAGGCAGTGCCGCCGAGGTAGCCCGATTCTTCGTTGAGAACATCCTCCTGCGTCACGGTGCCCCGGAAGTCCTCATCACCGACAGAGGTACGGCCTTCACGGCTGAACTAACTCAAGCCATCCTGCGATACAGCCAGACAAGCCATCGCCGCACCACCGCCTACCACCCGCAGACGAATGGCCTCACCGAGCGCCTAAATAAGACAATCGCCGACATGCTGGCAATGTACGTCGACGTCGAACACAAGACGTGGGATGCCATCCTTCCGTACGTGACCTTCGCATACAACACGGCCGTGCAAGAAACGACGCACATGGCGCCGTTCAACCTGGTCTACGGAAGGAACCCGGCAACGACGCTTGACGCCATGCTACCGGACGTCGCTGACGAAGAAAATCTCGACGTTGCCACCTATTTGCAGCGTGCCGAAGAAGGTCGACAGCTCGCCCGCCTGCGCATCAAGAACCAGCAGAGAACCGACAGCCGACACTACAATCTTCGACGACGCTACGTCGAGTACCAGCCCGGAGACCGTGTTTGGGTCTGGACTCCGATACGCCGACGAGGACTTAGCGAGAAACTCTTACGTCGCTATTTCGGACCATATAAGATCATCCGACGTATTGGCGCACTGGACTATGAGGTAGTGCCAGACGGCATTTCGCAATCACAGCGGCGCCGCGCACGACCCGAAGTCATCCATGTGGTGCGTCTTAAGCCTTTCTACGCCCGCTGACGAACTTAGTTACTTTGTTACCTTATTTATTTTTTTTCTTTAATACGCGTGGTTTTGTTTTCGCTTTCACATTTGTTTGTAGCATCGGGACGATGCTTTTTAAGGGGAGGGTATTGACACGTATACATGTTTATCTTTCACCGGTGGCCGCTTTCCACCGGCTAACAAATGTTAAACGTTATCGCTCGGCGCAGGACGCGCCTGCATCGGAAGTTTCTAGAACGTTATCGATGCTTCTTTCCATTGCCTGTTTTCACCGACGCTTAAGTTATCTGATTGTATGAGCGACGCGAATTGTCTAGAACTTTCTGGAAGACACGCGGGCATCAGGGATTAATCTAGAACCTTCGATGACTCAGGTATAAAAGCCGACGCGTTTCGCCGCTGATCAGATATTCGACTATCGCCGACTGTGTTCGCCGCTATTGTTGTGCTTTGAGTGTACCTTGCTTTTGTGGGCACAGGTTCACCCAATAAACAACCAGTTTCGTCGTACACAGCTTTACGACTATTTTCTTCAGCGTCACTACTACGTGACAATACTGTCAAAGTGGCAGATGTTCTCCATGAAATGCTTCGCATTTTAAACCCTCGTATGCTACCTAATGGCACCAAGGCTGGCAGATTCGAGACCCTGCCTTTGAATGAACGACAGAAGAAGAGAAACCGAGTGGCTCGATTTTAGTTAATTGTGACCTTATTAAAGCCAAAAGACAATGAGGCCAAGGTAAGCATCGGTGAAATTAACTGGGGTTGAAAATGTAACAGAAAATAATTAGGCAAGCGGAAATTAAACTTGCCGAAAAGATCACTTTTTGTCGATGTGAGGCGAGCCCGCAACCTCCGAATCACGCTGGTGTTGAACTACCAATTGTGCTACGGTGATAGCTATCTTTCCGTCCACTGTACGAATATTCGAAGTTTCGTATGCGAATCAAATAATACACACTAACCATGTACATTTCTGTTTGATATTTCTGAATATTTGACACTCGCCAAATATTTCGCTACGACCGAGTGAAGTCTTGTTATTGCTCTCTGTCTGCTAAAAATGACGGTGGTGACACATCGAGTTGATGGCGGGACAACGACTGTATGACGACATTGGCATGACGAATACAGCATGACGACGAATATATTGTCACGGGGATCCACGAGTACACGGGAGGGACAAAAGTGGAGGAGGCTTAAGCTTCGCCTTTAGGAGTAGAACGCGATAGCGTTATCGGGACTTGTTCGCATCGCATCGTTCGCATACGGCAAGTAGGCTTCATTCACTGCAACACTGAACGTGGGAAAGCCAGCTTACAATGGCCAAACTTACACCGATCTCCTTAAAGTCGGCTTCACATTTCAACTGAAATGCATTGCTGGAAAGAGGTTTTTTCAGGGGCAATTTAAGTGGTCTTATATTAAAATGTGAAGGCCCTAGCACCTTTTTAATTATTTTATTATTTGTTTACTATTGCCCCGACGGGCCCAGGTCCGGTAGAAATGCTGAAAAGGGGGTTTGTGTTTGAGTTTCCCCGTAGCAAAACTTAGTTTTCTCGTACATTCAAATTACAATCCGACGCCGATTGGTAAACAATCCGACGGTGAATCCAACGCCGAACCGTAATGTCCTACTTTACCATTTTTTTGACGAATTTTACTGTGAGCAATTCAATTTTTGTTCACCAAAACCTTGCACCATGTGGAGAGCCTGCGCGGTCGAGGTTGTTGGATGACTTTCTCCGCCACCCGCGATCACACGGCGGTTGCCGACGCCGGATTTTCTGCGACACGGGGCCCTAAACGCTATCGCGTAAATGGTTACAGGCTGCTGCTATTACAGAATGGCTGACGCCGCATGTCCCGTCTTCTTCCTCTTCGCGTAGCACAGCGGTCCTTTAATGGCAGGCTCATACACAATGGCTCATGACATCACCCCAGGCGAACTGAGCGCCGTCACGGCGCCTTCTGAAATCAGTCCGCACTGCTGGTGTAGTAGAGTTTTCGCCGCGACACAGGGACAACATCAGCAGCATACGTAAAAGAAGGCGGGCGATGCTGGAGAGGAGTGATGAGGTAGTCAACGTCGTTGAGCTTGCAGCGAACTTTGTAGGGCCCTGTGTAGCGAGGGGGGGGGGGACTTCTCGCAGAGGCCTTGGCGTCCAGGCCCCGGCCAGAGTAGGACCAGAGATTCAGGAGGGTACTCTACTTCGCGGTGGCAGATATCATAGTGCTCTTTTTGGGAGGCCTGCGACGCACATAGCCTAGTGTGAGCAACCTGGCTAGCCATTATGGCACGAGAGAGGACGTCATGAGCATATGCGGTTGGTAACGGATGGATCAACAGGGAGGAGCGTCTCGAAGGGCAACGCAGGGTTGGCAGCGTCATGTGGGGACGAGTTGTAGGCAAAAGTAACGTAGGGTAGGGAGGCGTCCCGATCGCGGTGATCAGTAGAGACGTACATGGAAAGCATATCCGTGAGAGGTCTGTTGAGCCGCTCCTTAAGTCCGTTTGTCTGTGGACGGTAGGCTACCCTAAGGTGTTGTTCAGTAGAGCAGCTACGCAGAATTTCTTCAATGACCTTTGCAAGGAAACAGCGGCCACGATCCGTAAGAAGCTGGCGCGGAGCCCCGTGTCGAAGAATGACGTCATTGAGCAGAAAGTCTGCAACGTCGGTACCTATGACATATATGGTGGCGTAGTCAGTTGCGACGGCAATCCATTTGTTGCCTGATACGGACGTAGGCAAAGGTCCGAGCAAGGCAAGGCCGATGCGGAAGAAGGGCTCCGGTGGGATGTCGACAGGTTGAAGCTGGCCAGCCTGCGGAAGAGCTGGACGTTTGCCGCGCTGACAGCGCTCGCAGGCAGCAACGTATCGGCGCGCCGAACTATACAAGCCAGGCCAAAAGAACCGCTGTCGCACGCGGTCGTAGATGCAGGTGTGCCGCAGTTGGAGCACCATCAGCGAGTGCGTGCTCAGCAGTGGGCACCTCCCTGTGCGTGCCGTTGTCTAGGCGGATGACGTGGCGCTCTTCGTCCGTGGCGCGCCGGCAGCGATGGCGCGGATGCGTGTGCAGCTCCAGGCGGCGGCGGATGCGGTCGGCGACTTCCTGCGGACCATTGGCCTGCGCTTGTCGGCGGCAAAGTCGGAGGCCATCATGGTCCATCCACGCGCTGCTGCCCGGCGCCACACTGGCTGCGTGGTCGTCGACGGTGTCCCCCTTCCCTGGCGGCTGACGGTGCGCTACCTCGAACTCACCATCGACCATCGCCTGACATGGTTCCCCGCCGTGAAGCGGCTTCGCGCTGCCATGCGCGAAGTTGAGGGCGCGGTGCGCGCGCTCCTCACGCGTGGTGACGGCTGCCCCCCCTCGTTCGCGGTTGGCATGTATGGTGCAGTGGTGCTGTCCAGGGCCCTGTACGCGCTCCCACTGTGCAACCTGCGACCGCATTTGTGGCGACGCATCGACGGCGACCACCGACGAGTGCTTCGCATGTGCCACGGCCTGCCCAGTGCTTCCCGTGTCGCAGAGACGCTCGCGGAAACCGGCGCCTGGCCCGTCTTCCTCACTGCCGATCTGCGCGCCCTTGGCCACCTGGAGCTGCACATGGTGATACCGTGTTACCGTGTTACCGTGTTACCGCAGCGATGGCCTAGCGGTAGAGCATCCGCCTCATATGCGGGAGGTACCGAGTTCAAATCCCGGTGCCGCCGGGAACCCACCGATTTTTCTAATGGGTAGAGATGTCCCCTGGCCTGGTGCTCGGCTGTCGTAGGGGTCCACATCTCAAAAGAGGGCCCAATAGAGATTTCAGCTGTTGTCTCTGGGTGCCTCTTGTCCAACCACAGACGGCCTTGTAGACGAGCATCCGCCGCGGCTGTGGGAGGCAAGTGCTGCCGCCGGGTACCTACCGGTAAAATAGGTACAAGCGCGCTCCCGGCCTGGTGCTCGGCCATTATGGGACCTCAACGCTTGGAAAGGGGTGTTTGACCTCAACCCGAAGGTGCCCCCACCTCAATAGGTGCTTGGGGCGCCACATGGGAAATGACCGCCATGGGAGTGGCCCAGACACCACTTTATTTCCGTGCTCACGTTGGTTTCGACGGGAATTCAGGGCGCAGGCTCCTTTTCCAAGCGTATCACCCCTGAAGGAAGCCGAACGCCAGGCCGGGGTACGCTTGTACCCTTTTGAACCAGTGGGTGCCCGGCGGCGGTGAGAATCGAACCCACAGCCTCCCGCAGCCGAGGCGGGCGTGTAAAAGGTCCCGTGCTCCCGGTGCCGGCCCCATGCTGTCATACCTGCGCGAGCTGCCCAAGTCGCGTGTGGGGAAGCTCCTCGAGCTCTTCGACAGCCTGGTGGTCGACGCCCAGGCCTCCCCTGCAGCCTGGCCGCCACCAAACCAGCGTGTGCCGTTGCGAGTGTGCCTTGACCTGCCGGGCGTCCGCTCCAAGCACCGCACGCCTCGATGCCCTGTGGTGCAGGAGACTGCTGCTCGGATACACGATAACCTGGTGGGGAGGGCACACCCGTACGCTGACGGTTCTGTCCGCCAGGACGGCTCCGCGGCCGCCGCCTGCATTGTGCCGCACCTCAATGTCGCGAGACAGTGCCGCCTGTCCTACCGAGCTTCCTCTACCACAGCGGAGCTTGTGGGTCTCCATCTGGCGGCTGACATCCTCGAAGAGTCGCCGTTCCTGAACCGAGTGGCGATTCTTTGCTACTCGAGGTCAGCACTGCACCAGCTGCTACTCGACGAGCACGCGCCGCCACTGGCACAGCGCGTTGCCTGCAGGCTGCATGCTCTGCAGCAACAAGGGTGCGACCTGTGCCTCCAGTGTATACCGTCGCACGTCGGTGTCACCGGGAACGAGGCAGCTGACGACCTGGCAAAGCGCGCCCACGATCACCTATCCCCGCTGTCGACGCGAGTCAACTCGTTCGACGTGGCGCGGCTTCACTTAAAACAGGAGCTCGAACTGCGCCACCCCGATAGCCGAGTCGCGCGCGGTCGCCCACCACGCCAACTTCGGGAATCTGGCTTCACGAGGAGAGAGAGAGCCTTCCTCCTCGCACTCCGGACCGGTTCCGTCTGGCCCGCCGAGCGCAAACACCGCCTCCGCGGTGCCTCCTCGCCCCTCTGCCAGGACTGCGGCGCTGTGGAGACGCTGCAACTAGGAAGCCTATATCGGCGTTGCATGTAAGCACCCTAGCTGCAACATCTGATGTGCGAGTGCAGTACTTTGCAGACGGCGCGCCACTCTTGTCCGCGTCTACCGCGCGCAGAACCTCCCCTGCTTGACGGTGGAGGACGTCTTGCACCCGTCGGGCTGCACATCGAGCCACGGCAAACTCTTCCGCGCACTGCTGAACTTTGCCAACGACGTGGGTTTGGTCGACCGCCTGTAGGCCTCCTCTGTGGGCTCCCGGCGGCTCTTTCGGGGCCACCCGGGTGCTGCGTTGGCGTTGGGGTCCGAGGGGTATCTCTCGGCGGCTACGCCCTTGTTTATTCTTGTTGTCGTTTTGTTTGTTGGTTTGTTTTTGTTTTTGTTTTCATGCGGCGTGCGCTGCCGGGCGGCGTGTTCTCTCTCCGACAGCGTGCGACGTAGACCCCGCGCGCCTTCGGCGCCTTAGATGATGCTGCTGCTGCTTCCGCTCCTGCGCCTGCGACCTCTTTCCCTTCTCTTATCTTTCAGTCCCCATCCCCCTGTGCAGCGCGGTTGAGGTGTCCTCTATTGAGAGACAGTTATCGCGCTGCACTTTAACCCAATCTTTCACCCTTTCCAACTATAATCTGTTCTCATGCAGATGTTGAAGAATTGTGGCTCGCAGATGTTGGGGAATAATTAGCGAGAATTCCCGCCCGTCAGATTTCATGTTGCGACGGTGAAGGACGTCATCGCGTAGGACATACTGGCATAGAGCAGGGTCGGAACGTGCCGAAGAGAGTCGCTGAGTGGTGAGCTTTAGCGCTGCATCCCGACGCTGTTCGGTGCCGATGTCGCGTAAATAATAGATGGCCAACAAATGGGAATCATGGTCATGGTCAGCGAGGCTAGCAGGGTCCACCGGATGGCGCGACACACAATCGGCATCGTGATGTCGCCTGCCCGATTTATAAATTACCTGAAAGGTATATATATATTCATGTAGTCTCAGAGCCCAGCCACCAAGGCGACCAGTTGAGTCCTTGAGTGAGGACAGCCAACAAAGAGCGTGGTGATCGGTAAGAACCAACAATGCGCGACCGTACACATACGGGGGAAGTTGTGCGACAACCGAAAGCAACGCAAAGCACTCGCGCTCTGTGATCGAATAGTTCCGTTCAGATGTGGAGAGCAGACGGCTGGCGTATGCAATAACACATGTGTGGCCATGCTGGTGATGAGCGAGGACGGCGCCGATTCTATGCCCACTAGCATCTGTGTGAACCTCAGTAGGTGCGGATGGGTCAAAATGAGCCAATATAGGTGGTGAAGTTAGCAAGTTGGTAAGCGCCGAGAATGCAGTCGCTTGGTCGGGGCCCCAGGAGAAGGGCACTGCCCTCCGTGAGAAGGTCGGTTAGGGGTCGGGCTATGATGGCGAAATTCAAAACGTAAGAAAATCAGAAAGCAAGATCTAGAATATCTCCATCACAACCCACAATTATGCAATAAATTACTAGAAACACAACTGAAACTGCAAATTATTTTGCGCCCACAGAACAAGCATATTCGTTGTCTTTCGATTCAGTTGATAAATTACGTGAGGGAGCGAAGGTCGAACTGAAGTTGCCAGAACCCTCCTAATGGTTTTTGTTAAATTGATGAGGCTATTTCCTTCCCTTGTGAGCTTTGCCGGTTCTACACTATGGGTGTCCGTCAGTACAAGAGAGAGAGAAAGACAAAGATAAGAGAGAAGGCCAGGATTTTGAGGAGAATAACGTCGGGTTGGCTACCCTATTTTGAGGGAAGGGAATAGAAAGATCATAAAGAGAAGAAGGCGCTTGTAGGGTTAAGCTTCTTCTCGTTCTTTCCTCCCTCCCTCTCTCTCTCTCGAGGGTACGGGTGTTGCATCCCCTCTTGGGTGTCTCAGACGCGCCGCCAGAGATGGTTTACGCAAGTGAATATTATTACCGCTACGGATAGCGGTGATAGGTTCCCTGAAGGCTTCAGATGGACTGAAGCAGACACAGATTAGGCTTGAAAACACTTTCTATTTACAACTTTTTACAATAAATTACACATAGCAATATAAGATGGAATTAGAACATATAGGGAGACAATATATCAGCCGAGCCGATGGTCCATAGCACTAGATATTGACTCGAAAACGGCTGGTCGGTGCAACGGCCTGGGACCACTTTTCCTATGCCTCGGTGCCCCGCCCCCAACATTTACAACCCAATCGCCAGCGACCGGTTTTATGTATGGTCCGCCGGTACACTAATCACTAATCCTGTACGAAGATCGTCCTGTGTGTGGTCCGCCGGCTATTCAAGCATTAAGCCTCGTATACGCCCCCACGGTTTAAGCTGTTTACTCCTGTCCCTAAAAACAACAATAAAAACGTAAGAAAGGAGCGGGTTACAAGCAAAACGCAAGCTTACACCGCGCAATGTAACAGAGCTCAACACAATGAGCCCAATTAAAAAATGTCGCAGTTTCGCCCGACAGGCGAAGCATCGATTGCAATAGCAAATTAGTAGAGAGCTATTCGGAGTAGGGATAGTGGTTTTATCGGCTGCACAAACTTGGACACATTCGCTTACTAACTGAATTAACAATCGTGGTGTCAGCGCGCACAAGCAAACATGAATAGATCACACTGAATGACCGCAGACAACGACTGTCAAAACGCCGCAGCGGGCGAAGGCTCGCGCGGTCTATCGTTTCAACGGAAACTGAGCGGCGAATGCACAGCGCATACAAAGGTCAGAGCCGTGTGGAGATAAGAGACGGTGCGGGCGAGCGACACAGCTGGGCTAAGTACGAGCGCGGTTGTTGGCTGAGTAGAAGTGCCCCCCCCCCCGCTACCTCCCGCGCTGCCTGCCCGCTTTGTTGCTTTCGCGTGGGAGATTGAGTGGCAAGATACGCCTTTGTTGCCGGAGGGCCCCGCCTGCCTCCCTCCCATACCCCCACGGCGTTTCGTGCAACGGTCGCGTTTGCTTTCCGCCGTGCGTTCGCTCTCCGTGATAGCGCGAGTCCCCTGCGCGCTTTCGCTCGCGCATACGGCGCGCGGCGACGATTTTATCGTCCTTGGAATCTATACGGAACCTCACGGCGACAACGACGCCGACGGCAGAAATCCGGTAAAAGTGTCCAAATAATCGCTATCGCAAAAAACTAATAAGCAGTAAGCTCCTGCGTACTACGACGGCAGGGTGATAGAAATTGCGGCGTTGTCTCCCCGTTCCATTCTTGTGAATGTGTACGATATTTTAAAAACTGATGGCGTGGTAATTGCGGGTCATTCGTCAACGAAAGTCGGCAACTCGACACTTTATGCTCGCGTACATTTACCGAGTAAACACCTGCTCAGGGTTGCTATGCAGAATGCCCCGAGTTTGGCGAAACTCGGGATCTTCACGAGCTCTGGCGACGCCCGAAGATTAAAGAACTAATGGTAAGAAGACAAAGTTTGTTCGTCGGCACACCTCCAGTTTCATTGGCTTATCTAGATTCACTCTGGGTGGCCATCATCCCTTGGGCGTTGCCATATGGGCGGTCGACAAACTGGGGCTCACGTTATCATACGGTTGGTGCATGGTGGTGCATTCTTTCACTTGTTTTTCGTTCCACCGAGTGCATTAAAGGCACAAGCAAGTTATCAAATAAATGCATTTATTACAATGATATTAGTCACATTACCGTAGCGTATATGTGTTTTAAAGTTTACAAGTTGTACACTGAATGTGTATTAGACTAATTTGTAGTTTAATCGTTTCGCGTTATACCACGAGGGCACGCTCGCCTTCCTCTTTCTTCCTCTGTATTGGATTGGCGCGGCTCGCTACGTGCTTGCGCTAGCATTTCCGAGCACAGATTGGTGTGGGCTTGGTTTTCGCACTGGGCTTTGAACAGGTCGCTCGTTGCTCTTTCTCTTTCCTCTGGATTCAATTGGTGCGGCTCGCTACGTGCTTGCGCTCCCATTTCCGAGCACAGATTGGTGTGCGCCTGATTTTTACTCTGGGCTTTCAACAGATTGCTCGTTGCTCGCGCTAAAGTAAGGCTGCGAGACGAAGGGAGCGTCGGCTAGCGCAGAAGTGGTCTGCAGCGCGCTTACCGTGTAAGCACTCAGGAATGTCGGACAACACTCATGCAAGGATAAAAAAAACTACGCTTTATTTTCTTTACATTGTGACGCACCTTCATACTGGCTAGCGCTGAGCGATGACTTCTAACAACCGCAGGAAAGAGTCTTTATACTGGGTAGCACGAGCGATCCGTGGCTTGTAAAAAACGCAAGAAAGGGTCTTTGCAGCGCACGTGGCCGTTGAGTGCCACCACATTCATCCCAGGTGGGACTCCATCATGAGTGCAGTTACTCTGTACCCACTGCTGACGAGGTGGCGCTTCACTTTTTGACAATAACTTTCTATTTTTTGCGTGTGAACGCCCGTGTTGGTTTCCACAAAGTGCACGCTGTGGTTAACTGTCTGCCAATGCAGATTGAGGCATAGCCCCGTTAGCATCCACTAAATTTGGGATACAGTTGTATGCGGCCAATTCGTCACTATGAATAATGGTCCCCGGTTGAACACTGGCTGCAATAATGGCGCCTAGCGTCGCTGCCTTTCGTCGGTCGACCTTGAAAAGTAGCAGCACCCCTCAGGTCGCGCAGACCATACCGAAGACCCATGGGCCACTATCTTTAACACCACCATAATTTTGGCGGCTCGGCGGAACGTTGTCTGTGGCCCGTCATTAGGCGGCCTCGATTGCACTTTTGCTCACCGCGAAGAAGGCACTCGTCAATTTGCGCTGTCTTCCCGGGGCCACCGGGTAGAGCTCGCGCCAGCAGCTCGTCCCTCGCGACCTTACGGGGGTAGCTCGTCCAGTCGGCGATGGCGTGCTCCGATAGAGGAAACAAGTCTACGGTCTCTTTCAATATCCATGTCTACGCTTTTGCTCAAGCAGTACGTGAGCCAAATCATTTGCCGCCTGGAGAGGTGGTCGTTCGGACGGCCGAGGCGGTCCGTGTTGGCGCAGTAACTTCCTTCACCTCTCTGCCCGTTTAGTGCAGGGGTACCGTGTACCTGCGAAAACTGATTTCGGCACCTGTTGCACCGGAAGGGAGCCCGGCATCCATTCTGAATCTTCCAATATAATGTGACTACTTCGCCTGCGCAGGTTGGTTGGTCCGGGTTGAACCCCAGGTGCTCGCAGGTGCTCCAGTACTCCGATGACGACGCCGGACCTGGCCTGGGGCTGGAGCGCGGGGGACTAGCTTGCTTGAAACAGGAGAGAGCCGAAGCGATCGCACGAACTATTCCTCCGCAGCCTAGTCACACCAGTCTGCGCTGGGAAAGCATCATTTGCCCACCACCCTATCTCCGCAGACGACGGCCTTCGCCTAACTCGTCACACAGCCAGCGCAATCACGTTTTGGAAAGGCAAAACTGACGCTGAAACTCCACGTCGGACATGTAGGTGACCAGGTTCAGACGGTCATATTGACGCTTGCTGCCACTGGATGCGATTACACAGGCTGCTGCTTCTGCCATCATGTTCCCAAGTTCAACTTGGGAACAGTTTGGCCCGATGTACGAGTTTGGCCCGAGTTCGTGTGTCAATCAAAGCCATACGTCACGCCCCGCGCGAGGCATGTAACTCTTGTGCACGCGCCCGCCACGGTTGGGCCACGCCCAACTTATTTTCCGGCAACAGCGACATGGTGCGGAACTGAGAGGCATCAACAATCTTGACCGCCGACAGAAAATACGCCCAGCACACTGTCATCGGTGATGTACTGAGAACCACTATCAAAAACAAAGCGGCGACTTTCGCTGGCTTATGCATCTATCTTCTTAGGCTGTGATGGCCCCACAACATGGTTCATTGTCTGCATTGTAGCGACGTAGTGCACAGCAAATAATTATCGGAACGACACTGTAGCTGCTTGCAAGGCATCGATGAGCCGTGGTGGATGACGATGCTGAGCGCTGCGTAGTGTTTTCCAACGTCAAGGTATCGCAGCTGTTGTTTGAGATGGCTAATCTGTCATCGGTGATGTATCGGATCCGCAGTGTCGCAAACACGGTCAGTGCCGAGAAACGCTCGCTTTTTTAAACACAGTGCGATGGCATTTCTTCATCACAAGCACGGCACACTAAATAGTTGCAACCCCTTCCTGCGTTCTAAGTTTAATTTCCTAACTGCACACAGGAGCCATCACCCGCCAAAATGCGATTGCTGCGCTGTCGTTAGTATATCCATCTGCGATCGCTGTTAGCTCAGCAGCAGAGGCAATCGGCAAGCATATTGGAGAGAACAACACTTTCAAACTCTTCGTATACATGCGAATGGAGGCGCCTTCACTGGGCAAGCGATGACAAACGATGAATTGTGTCACTGGGCAGCGCGCTCTTCTTTGCAATGCATCGCGGAGGCTTCCCGCACGCAGATAAACGGGCGCATTTTCACTGTGCTGCGTCACTACGGACCCTAGAATACCGCACAGCCATTTTGCAGTGACAACCGTTGCTCCCGTCGTTTCAGTTGGTAAAGCGGCTTCCTTAATAGCCGCCTCAGTGAAGCACCTGTGGTGAACAACCATGCCGTAGCGCTGCGTTGCCATTCCCCTAATAGTCAGGCAATGGAAAGATCATTGTCATGACTGACTTTATCAAGGATTAGAGTGCCTCGATGCGCGCGGGCATCAAGGCACCCTATCAAGGATAGCACTCCAGCGCCCCTGGCGACTGCTCACCGTATGAACTCCCTCGTGCGTGCGACCCTCTACAATGTATCCGCTTGTAAGCTTTCGCCTCACTGTCGCCACTCGCGGCAAACAGTGCAAAATTTAATAATTCGCTCGATCTCTGTTGGTCATTAAACATTTATAGCATTCCAAACGAAAAACAGATACTTCAAGAAATAATGTGTTTCTTATTTTATTTTTTGTATTTTAACGTAATCGATTGAGGGAAAGTGTAGGCGCAACAATGCACCGCATGTGCCCTGTTCGCATTCGACGGAGGATAGAAAGATAATGCTCGAAAGAGGAGGCACGCCCTTTACGCGCCCTAGAAAGGCGTGGCAAGTGGCTCACGGCAAGTGTGCAGATAGGCAGCGGTACAGTCACGGTATTGCTAAATTGTGATGATACGTTGATAACAATACGCGGCGCTGGCGCGTTTTGCTGCGCAGTCTTCTGTGCTTGAAGCACGAAATCACTGTGCCGCGCAGGGTGCGCTCATGTTGTCATGCGCGGCTTTATATCGACATTTCTTTTTGCCTGCTGTTGTTGCACATTCCTTGCTATCTCCGTTCACTGACTGCCATCGAGCAAACTCGAGTGAAACTCGTGCGAACGAGAAACTCGGCGCATCCTGCATAGCACCCCAGAAATGGTTTTCCACGGCGGTCAATTGGCCACCATCTTAGACGGTGGTTCCCACGATGGTCACAATAGACACGGTGCGCGCAGAGCATAATGAATACGGCGTTTACGCGTTCTGTGCCGTCACTGCAAGAGTCACCCGCCGCAGACAAATAATTATCCCATTGTGCTTAGGCTGGTGAAGAAAGTACAATTTACAACATACCACCAACCGTTTCTTGAGCCCCTTTTTGCAGCCGTTCCATTTGGCGAGACAAGGATGAGGGAAAACGCCGATCCCAAGCTTTCCTAGCAGCAATTAAAGAATTAACTCGCGCTTTTCAGCAGCAGGCAGCAGCACCCAAGTCTAGGCAACAACTTGTCCACAGTGTTGCCGAAGCCAAAACAAGAAAAGAGCCGGTTGCGTGTAACATCGCATGCAGTTATGCCACAGGTGAACAAACAAAAACGATAATAATAAAAAACCTAAAGATTGCCGTAACCATTCTCGTTCCTACGCGAACGACCATGTGCCATGTGCTACACCCCGGTAGAAAGAAACCAAAAACTACCTATTGCACTAGCTAACAAAAAAGGAAGAAAAACGAAAAAACAAACGCTGAATTCTTACACTGCGGCAACATTTCATACACGCAACATTTCATACAGAACATGAAACTTCAAATATATAAGCCTTGGCAAAATACTGTATAACAAGAATGCAACTAGGGTAAGCACATACTTCACACGTTCACGTGTTCCTTGAAAGGTATTGTAAGAAAAAAAAACATCCCAAGTTTAAAAAAAGAAACACAAATGAACCCTTTCGCTGATGCAACAGAAATGTCCTCATTATATATAGCCTGTAGTTTACCATAAGGCTAAACTGGCAAGTAAAACCAACAAAATACAGCGAGACACATGAAAAGCTTCGACAACACCGCGCCTACTCTCCTATACTGCGAACTTCCGCTACACCGCCGAAACAAAATAAAATCGTGTTCTTGAGAACAGCCTCAAAATAAATATGGGTAAGCACTGGCGCTTAATCAAGAACGCACAGAACCCAGGTAAGCATTAAATATGGTAATGAAGTCATTCTTAATGCACGCAACGTATCGTCCAGCACATGTATACGTAGGAAGTCATCATCATCATCTGCCTATTTTTTCCACTGTAGGACGAATGCCTCTCGCTGTGATCTCCATATAAAAACCCCTGTCTTGAGCTAGCTAAATCCAACTTGCGCCTGCAAATTTCGGCATAAAATCGGGTTGCTAAACCCTTCATCATCCCATCTAGTTTTCTGCCGTCCTCGACTGCGCCGCCCCTCTCTTGGTATCCATTCTGTAACTCTAATAGTCCACCGGTTATCCATCCTATACGCATTACATTGCCTGCCCAGCTCCATTTCTACCGCCTAATGTCAACTAGAATATCGGCTATCCCCGTTTGTTCTCTGATCCACGCCGCTCTCTTCCTGCCTCTTAACGTTAGGCCTAACATTTTTCGTTCCATCGCTCTTTGTGCGGTACGTAACTTGTTCTCGAGCTTGTGTAAATTGTGTTAATCTCCAAGTTTCTGCCCCATATGTTACAGGGAAGTAAGCAACGTTAAAGGAGGACGCAACGGGAACAAGAGAAAGCGGGCGCTGTAATACAATTAATGTTGCAGTATTCATTGTTATGCGCTTCTCACACAATAGAGTTGTCCCAGTCTCACCACTCGCCCCTGATAGCGGTCGAACCGTAAAATACCTAAGTTGCCACTATAATTCTTTCGAGACTCAGTTTGATTGACCTCGTGAAATCAGGGGAAATTGCCGCGCCTTTGCTGACATAGTTAAAACATTACGGGTGGTGTGAAGAAGGGACTACATCTTGTAGTGAACGTCCCCGGTGAACTTTCTCAACGAGCCAAATTCTGCATCTGGCGACATACGCCGGCGTAGACCTGACCTCGTCCACGTGGCGCGCCTCGAGCTCTATCATGACCCTCTGCCTCTAACCTCTTAGGTCGCCAGGATGGCTCTTTTTCTGCGGGGGAAATTGTGAAGAAGAGGCGCCTCCGTCCAGTCGCATCGCCCACGTTTGGCTCGCTCGGCTCGCCCTGCTGGTAGCTGGTATCTTTCGAGACCGTGCTTCACGCTGCCTCGCTTTTCGTGCTCGTAGTGTCCTTGGACCGATTGAACGCACCGCCAATAAACTTCTTATCCATGACAACAAATTCTACACACTTTTATGGACCCCTGGGCCAAGTACCTGCACTGACGAAGTAGCAACTAATGTGGGGCCGCAAGCCGCACACTGTAGCACACCTATTTCCCACTGCGGACGAGCTCCCAGGGCACAGTGCACAATTTGTATACCATTTGCACCCCCCACCCTTTTTTTTACCTTGGAAAATGTTTACATCTTTAGTGGTAATGCGATTAGTCGAACAGGGAAGATTTACTCTAGCTATACTCTCACCCGCTCGCACCACGTCGCTAGCGCGGCCATGTTGAATTCCGAATACGCGCATTATCATCAAAAATGGGAAAAAAATGTTTTTAGTTTCTGCAATCACTAAATGTAACTCACATGCGCAGCTTTTCGTAAATGCTTTTTCTCTTGCGCCTTCAACCTTTCTTTCTTTGCCTTTTGTTCCTTTTTTTGCGGCGTTCATCTGGTGAACCCCTTAAAGAAGTTAGTGAGATGCGGTGTGTCATCGGCGCAAATCCTTTCTGCAAAGTGTCCTTCGGAGTAACAAACAGGGTTACCTGCAAAGGCCATTATTTTGCCCGTGTGTCAGGGGTATAACACCTATTATATCAATTTATTTATTGCACCGTGTGGCTTGAGAAGATTTTCTTTCTTGGGGGTTGGGGCCATAGTTACTGAGCCTTCATTTAGAGCGAAAACAATATTCTAAATTATTGCGTCATACGCCCCCTTGATGCATGTTCTATTATTCAGTCTCTACAAACTACGAAAATTAATTTACTATGGGTGCCACGCAACCGCTCTGTGTCAGTGGTGTGTAGCTCTAATTAGCTTGTTTTTTTAATTAGTAATTAGTGGTACTCGTGGTTGAATTATGACGTCACTGATGACGTGACTTCTGGCCTTGGAGTTTCACAGGAACCTGTACTGATGCCGTGGTTATCTAAATGTACGAATATGGGCTTTGGTGTACGCAATGAGACTTTCATTAATTGTTTTTTTATTATTTCTGACACCTAATTAGCTGTTTGCTGCACTAAACCTGTGTTCTGATGTCATATTGTCACGTACGAGTTTGTACCGCTGTGGACAAAATGACGTTGGTTGGGGAAGAAGAGGCTGAAGTGTCTCGGAGCTCGGTAGATGGTGTCACCCTGGCCACAGAGCTACAACCCTCTGTATATATTGTAAATACATATATTTTCTCCCCGTAACATTTTGGTGGAGGTGCGGGGTAATCTCGCCACAAGCCGGCCCTGGATCTTCGCAGCGGGCGTCACATCGGTTCCGCTGTTATGGCTACTGACGCTGCCTCCGACGCTGACGCTGCCTCCGCCGCTCAGACACCGGCGGAAGTGGTACTAACCCAGCTACGTCACCCGGGAATCTTCACTGGCACTGGCAAGGTCGACGTCGAAGACTGGCTGACGTCGTATGAGCGCGTCGGTAAGCACAACAAGTGGAATGCCACACATTTGCTGGCCAACCTGATCTTTTACTTGGGAGGAACCGCGAAGGTATGGTTCGAGACGCATGAAACCGAAATTACAAGCTGGGACTCCTGCAAGGAAAAGCTACGCGATCTTTTCGGAAGGCCTGTGGGACGTCAAATGGAGGCCAAGCAAGAGCTAGCGTCTCGTGTCCAGACACCAACCGAATCATACGTCGCGTATATTCAAGACGTTCTGGCTCTCTGCCGTAAAGCGGACGCGGACATGCTAGAGGCCGATAGGGTTGGACACGTCTTGAAGGGCATCGCAGACGATGCGTTCAACCTCCTGCTTTGCAGGAACTGCTCAACGGTTGAATCCATCATAAAGGAATGCCGGAATTTTGAGCAAGCGAAGAGCAAACGCATCGTACAACGCTTCGACCGACTTCCCAATACGGCTGCCACTTCCTCCTGCAACGACCCTCCGGCATCACATCCGCCTGCCACGCCAAGCTTGACACAGGTCATCCGCCGCGAACTTGAGGCTATGGCTCCAAGTTCTCACTGTCCCCATACGCACGACAACATGACCGTCTCGCTCATTCAAGCTGTTGTCCGCCAAGAAATTGCCAACATGGACATCCAGTCTGCCGTCCGCCCACGTCCCACCCCTACCACTCCTGTCATTGCCTCTGCTGCACCTCGCCAGTCGTTCCCGAGTCGATATCGGAACCCATCTGAGTGGCGAACACCGGATGACAGGCCGATTTGCTTTGCTTGCTCCCGGGTCGGTCACATCTCCCGCCACTGCCGTAGTAGCCGCTGGTACTCCTCGCCTCGACCATACGCTGATCGCCGCTTCAACCGAGACCCTCGGTCTCTGTCGCCCTTTTCTGAACCTTACCATGCCGGCCTTCCCTCTCGGGGAAACACCACTAGCCGCTCGCCCTCGCCGCAACGCCGTCAGTCCCGCTCGCCTACACCTCGACGACCCTCGTCCCCGTCCTACGCGGGCCGCTTCTCGGGAAACTAAGCAATGCAGCCCCCGGAGGTGAGGCTGCGTTGACGACTCGGACTGCAAAACCTCTGCTGACCCCTGCTGCTCGACCGAACCTTGTTGAAATTTTTGTTGATGATGTACCCGTTCAAGCCCTCATCGATACTGGCGCTCAGGTGTCGGTTATGCGATCAGATCTTCGTAGCCGTCTCCGTAAAGTCCTGACACCTGCCGAGTCGCCTGCCGTCCAAGTGGCTAATGGCACTACAACAGCCGTGATGGGAATGTGCGCCGCCCGTGTTACCATTGCCGGTCGTCCTGTGTTAGTCCTGTTCACTGTACTGGCCGAGTGTCCCCACGAAGTGATTCTTGGAATCGACTTCCTGACTGCTCATTCAGCACTTATTGACTGTGCAACCGGCACCCTTCGCCTTGAACTGCCCCATTACTTTGCCGACCCGACCGAAGACCACAAGTCCCGACTTCGTTCTGCTGAATTTGTTCGCCTGCAACCTGATGCTGCGACCTACGTCCTCATGTCGCCTTCTCCTCCACTTCGAGATGGTCCTTACGTGGTGTCCCCACTATGCGACGTTCTCCTGGCACGCCAAATCGCACTACCCAGCTCCATTGTCACTCTTGTTAACAATCGAGCGTGGCTTCCCCTTCTGAACTTTGGTTCGTGTCTGCAAGTGCTTCCTGAGGGTGTATCTCTCGCTTTGCTGTCCCCTTTGGAAGAGTGTGGAGTAGCTGCTCTTACGCCCGAACCACGATTCGACACTGCTGCAGCTTCCGACCGTCCTACTTCAAGCAACGACAAGTTTACGCCCATGATAGCTACTGACCTACGGCCTGCTCACGCCGACGCCCTTCGCCGTATTCTGATGTCCTATGAAGACATCTTTGATTTTGGAAATCGCCCGCTAGGTCGCACCCGTGTCGTCACCCATCCCATCCTCACTGGTGACGCTCCTCCTATACACCGGAGGCCCTACCGTGTGTCAGCAGCTGAACGCCAGGTGATCCAAACGGAGGTGGACAAAATGCTCTCCAAAGATATTATCGAGCCTTCCTGCAGTCCGTGGGCGTCACCTGTCGTTTTGGTTAAAAAGAAGGACAATACCTGGAGATTTTGTATCGATTACCGTCACCTGAATAAGATTACGAAAAAGGACGTGTATCCGCTTCCGCGTATTGATGACGCGCTGGACTGCTTACACGGTGCCAGTTATTTTTCATCGATTGATTTGCGCTCCGGCTACTGGCAAATCGCAGTGGATGAACGAGATCGCGAAAAGACCGCCTTCGTCACCCCAGATGGTCTCTACCAATTTAAAGTGATGCCTTTTGGACTGTGTAATGCCCCTGCTACCTTCGAGCGCATGATGGACTCTCTTCTGCGCGGATTCAAATGGACCACATGCCTCTGCTACCTTGATGACGTCATAGTTTTTTCACCGACGTTTGAGAGCCACCTTCACCGACTCTCAGCTATCCTTGATGTTTTTAGACGTGCCAGCCTACAACTCAATTCTGCAAAATGCCATTTCGGCCGCCGCCAAATACGAGTTCTTGGTCACTTGGTTGACGCTTCTGGAGTCCAGCCTGATCCTGACAAAGTTCGTGCCGTTGGGGAGTTTCCCCTTCCGCGTTCTCCTACCGATGTCCGCAGTTTTCTAGGGCTGTGTTCCTATTTTCGGCGATTTATCCAGAACTTTGCCGAAATCGCTCGTCCTCTCAC
Source organism: Dermacentor silvarum (assembly GCF_013339745.2). Lineage (NCBI taxonomy): Eukaryota > Metazoa > Arthropoda > Arachnida > Ixodida > Ixodidae > Dermacentor > Dermacentor silvarum. The sequence goes on from NC_051156.1 coordinate 40,802,060, forward strand.
AGACCTTCTGAAAAAGGACACCACTTTTCGTTGGGGACCCGACCAGGCTGAAGCATTTTCAACGCTTATCAGTCGCCTTACCAATCCACCCGTGTTGGGTCATTTTGATCCGCATGCCTACACCGAAGTTCGCACTGATGCAAGCGGCCATGGCATTGGCGCTATCTTGTCCCAACGACAGCGGGACACCAATCGCGTGATCGCGTATGCTAGCCGTCTTCTTTCTGCACCAGAGCGAAACTACTCGATAACAGAACGTGAATGCTTGGCCCTTGTTTGGTCCATTGCTAAGTTCCGCCCTTACCTGTTCGGTCGACATTTCACCGTCGTGACAGATCATCATGCCTTATGTTGGCTATCCTCACTCAGAGACAGGCCGTCTTGGCCGCTGGGCTTTACGCCTGCAAGAGTACACGTTTTCCGTGTCCTACAAATCTGGGCGGTTACATAAGGACGCCGACTGCCTCTCCCGCTACCCTGTCGACCCACCGGATGGCACCGAAACCGATACCGATACCTGCGTTTTGTCGATCTCCGACTTCTCACGCATCGCCGACGAGCAGCGTCGTGACCCATATTCGCGATCCATCATCGAACGCATTACCTCGGAGCAACAGGACGCTTCTCTCCGTATGTTTGTTCTCCAGGACGGGACATTATATCGACGCAATATGAATCCACATGGTGCTGAACTGCTCCTCGTCGTTCCCCAGCATCTGCGCTCGACAATTCTCTCGCAGTTACACGATGCGCCTACCGCTGGTCATTTGGGTGTCTCCCGTACATATGACCGTGTGCGCAGACGATTTTTCTGGCCTGGGCTATATCGCTCTGTTCGAAGCTACGTCGCTGCCTGCAAACTTTGCCAACGCCGCAAGAAGCCTCCATTGTCTCCCGCTGGCCGCCTTCAGCCTATAGATATCCCCAGTGAGCCATTTTTCCGCGTCGGCCTGGACCTCCTTGGCCTATTTCCTACCTCATCCTCGGGCAACAAGTGGGTGGCTGTTGCGACGGACTATACCACGCGTTATGCCATAACGCGGGCCCTCCCTACAAGCTGCGCAACTGATGTGGCTGATTTTCTCCTCCATGAATCATCCTACATCATGGTGCCCCACGTCAGCTACTCACCGATAGAGGCCCCTGTTTTCTTTCTAAGGTTGTCGACGACCTTCTTCGTTCTTGCTCAACGTCCCACAAGTTCACGACGGCTTACCACCCACAGACAAACGGACTTACCGAGCGTCTCAACCGTACACTTACGGACATGCTCTCCATGTACGTGAGTGATGATCACCGGGATTGGGACTGCACCTTACCTTTCGTGACGTTTGCATACAATTCGTCGCGTCACGATATTACTGGTTATTCCCCGTTCTATCTACTATATGGCCGTCACCCTCTCCTGCCTCTTGACTCACTGCTCCCTTCTGACGCCACCACTACCACGTTCTATGCTCACGACGCCATTGTTCGCGCGGCCGCAGCACGTCGTATTGCCCGTGACCGTCTTCTGGCATCTCAGACTATCCAGAAGCACCGTTACGACAGTCATCGTCGGGACGCTCATTTCAGCCCTGGGTCCCTTGTTCTGCTTTGGGTACCCTCCCGTCGCGTCGGCCTTTGCGAAAAACTGCTGCCACGATACGTCGGGCCATACCGAGTTCTTCGCCAAGTCACCAGCCTCACATATGAGATCTCACCTGTGAATTCAAAGTCTTCTACCACCCCAGGAACTGATATCGTGCACGTTTCGCGACTAAAGCCCTATAACTCGCACGCTGATTCGACATCCTAAGAAGCATCGAGACGATGCTTCTGCCGCCGGGGGGTTCATGTCACGTACGAGTTTGTACCGCTGTGGACAAAATGACGTTGGTTGGGGAAGAAGAGGCTGAAGTGTCTCGGAGCTCGGTAGAGGGTGTCACCCTGGCCACAGAGCTACAACCCTCTGTATATATTGTAAATACATGTATTTTCTCCCCGTAACATTTCTATCATCAATCATAAGTAGAATCATCGATATCTCCAGGTTTTAATTATTTTATGACTTACTTTTAATTTGGTGCCACCTCTCTGACTCACCGGAAGTCGGTCCCTAACAGGAAGTTGATGCGCAAGAAAAAAAGAGTGTCACTTGGTGCTGGTGCCATTAAGAATAATAATAATAACAACAGATGCCTCTCAGCGCAAAAGAAAAGGCAGGTGTAGGAATGTTTTCTCATTAGCTTAATTGGTTCTATTTGATTAGACTTCCTGATTTTAAACCTATCTACATAGCAAAATTCTTAGCTGTAGCTTTAGCAGTGCGCAAATTTAACCCTCTCATTCATCAGTAGCTAAAATCACCGACTCACTCTCTCTGTGTTCGTCGCTTACAACTTGTACTGACTCAAAAATTTTGCTAGCATTACACATCTTGGCTTCGTCTCATTTGCGTTTGGCTCCTTTAATTTGGGTGGCTGGTCACAAATATTTGCCGTTCAATGAGTGTGCAGACTCCTTAGCAAAGGTTTCCCTGGGTGGCCCTTTAGTAACTGCCCTTCGCCGAACCGCATATGTCGCTACCGCTTTAGGATATTCATAATGATGAACGAGATATATAACCCTAGTATGGCTTCGCATTCTGACTACCACCATCTACGAGTACTATTCGCTTGGAGTCGTAAATTGTGTCCAATACGCCAATTAGACATTACACTAACGAGGCTACACTGCCTCAACCCGACGCTATATTTCTATACACACAGAGCTCGTTTGGGGGCGTGTCCTATGTGCATACAGTGCAGTCAACCAGATACTATTGATCCCGTCCTCCTTGTTTGCCTACAATTCTCCTCCGTAAGAAAAACGCTGCTTGAGGTCACCTTCAAGAAGCTTCGCCTCAGCATGAACGTCTTGCTTTCGTTTCGAGCTTCCACCCTGGGGTACAGTCACCAGAATGTTTACACTGCATTGAAAAACTTTATCCTTGACTCCAATCGGCTGCCTTCCTTCAATTATAACAATTAAATAGAACACCGAGCAGAATTCACCTTTCTTTTTTTTCTAAACTTCTGTGTTTTTAAGTCCATTTTCTAAAACTGCCCAATTCTTGGACGATGTCCCACGGTGGGTATGTGCCATTTGTGCAGATATTCATCATCATCAGAAGCACCTAATTTCCAAGGTCCGTGACGGCGGCTCTGCAAAACCAAACTCGGGAGGAGCAGTCTGTTGAAGAATGGCGCAGAGCGACGTTCCACACGACGCCGAAAAGGTGAGCGATGCTTCTCCTTGTCCGTTCTTTTGGGGTACTTAGGCCTCCTGGGTTTTCAGGCGTTCCATCGCGGCCTGCCGGGAGGAGATGGGCACCGACCGATAGTGTCGGCCTGCTTGCGATGTCAGCACGCCGCGAAATTCACTTTGGGCGAAGCCTTCGTGGAAGTTTGGTGCCGGCCAGGCTATTAAAATTACTCGTACGGTGTATGATGGAAAGTGATCCGACGATCAATTTGGAGATAACTTCTAATGGATGTGCGCCACCGCTATGGGCGTTATCAGTCTTGGTCGTGTGTCGTTTAATTGGTTTCGTCGGAGTTTTAACGGAAGTGTGATGTGCAGGTTCTTGTTTCAAAGCAGGTCTCTAAGGCAGAGCCTCAGAGGACCGAATCCAAGGACAAAGCCGTTTGGTTGCAGAGCACACAAACATTTAATGCAAGTATGGAAAGTAACCTTGTACGTACAACCACACAAGGAAATATTCACAGCATGCTACAACTATAACTCAAACCAGCACGATGACTGACTAAGAGTCAGAGCTATCTCTTTGGAGATGGTATACCAAAAACACAACCAGAGACAGGGCTATGGAGTTATGGCTACCACGTGAAAGAGTTCGACGCGGTTGGGTGGCGGCAAGGTGACGAGAAAGGCGGCGTTCGTTTCACCAACGTTTCGGCGTCGCTGAGTGACGGGCAGGAAACCCGAGCGCAGCAGCTTTGGCTTGTAGAAGGAATGCTGGGGGCGTGGCGGCACGGGCAGTTGGAGGCGGCGTCGTGGCCAGGCAGCTCGGTGCAAACTCAGGCCCGTGGCCGGACTGTTTGCGTTCTGCCTGCAGGGTCACCAGTTTGCCGGCCTCGGGCAGCCATCCGTGGTCGGGTGGAGTGGCGACGCCTGCGAACTGGCTGGCGGGAGGCCCAGGTCAGGCGAAGTCCGCGTGGCTCGGGTCCGAAACCCGAAAGCCCGTCTTCGTCTCCCGGCCCGGTGGTTGACCTTCGCCCGGCGTCGCTTCCTGAAACTCCTCTTCTCTTCGGCCACTGCCTCGTTTTTCTTCCCTCTGGTCCGTGTGTTACTTTTGGATTGGTTATCTTCGGGCTCCGTGGGCATCGGTCATTGGCCCCCGTGAGCGCCGTGGTCCTTTCCAATTGGATGGCGCTTGGTTTGTTTGCTTTTCTTTGTGCCGCGGCGTCTCGTGCTTGACGCTCTTTGTCGTCGTCGTCGTCGTCGTCTTGCGCTCACCATGTTCACGTTCACACGCGCACAATTCACTGAACTTTGTCTTCGCGCACTACCACACACCACAGGGGGAAGAAAGTTTGCGACCCATTAACGAGCTGAAAATTATACATTACGAGCTGTCATCTTCCCGAACATTATTTGCGAGCTTCTCTGGACCAGGATGCTCGCGGGTGTGCAAGTTGTTATTCGTTTCCTCCGTCGCGAGCTGTTTTTTCAGCCGCGGCTGCTTATGTCATCTATTGAAGCTGACGACGCGCAGACATCACGTGGAAACGTTTGTCGCAGCTAGTTTTTACCTTATTCAGGGCTACTTAATTTCTCTTGTGACATTGACATAAGCATTCCTTAGGCGCCCTACATGGTGGTCTGCTATGTGATTTAAACATTTTATTGTCATTTCTGATGCTTTTTGTTTTTGTTTTCTGAACACGATGCCCTTGCATATCTGCACTGATTTAAACTAACACGATGTGATTCCATTCCTTGTGACGAATTGCTGTGCGAATGATTAAAGTATTGGTTTCCCTTCATTTAGAAATTGGCAAAACCAACCTAACGGTTACGTAGTACGCCCATCAAAACATGTTACGTCAGTGGCGACTACGAACTACTATGGGAAAGAAGTGCTCCATGCCGCTATGCAACAGCGGTTATGCTTTCTACTATGAAGGCGTGTAAATTTTCTGTGCACTGGAAAAAAATCTGACTGCAACTCTGGGAAAATACCACACTTTAACCAACGGACAATGTCAACGAAAAACCCGATCTCGTCCTGCTTTAACAAGACGTGGACTGCTGAGCATGCTGGCCTTGTGCAAGTACAATCTCGTGAGTACGCCTTACACAAGAGGTGTACGTAGTTACAATATTACGCGCTCAAGTTGCCCTTAAAAGCAGCCTGCGATGAGAGAACCGAGAGCTTAGCTCGGAAACTGCCAAAATGAAGCGAGGACTCCTCGATCGTTTACTCCCTCTTTTAGACGTGTTACGCACGAAAGCGAAGAAAGTGCTCACGCCATATCAAGATAACAGCAAGATTAGTTTTTCTTCCTGACGCTAGTGCCGTGAAAGAAGGAGTCCAAGCCTAGATGGAGGAATCCTATCGTTGTGTTCACGAACAGGTTGTTGAAGGCACACTAATGGCAAATACTATGTCTGCGTGGACTGTTTAAACACCATTCCATAAACCTCGCTACGCTTGTTTCATGCAAAGAAAATACATAGTTTACGAGAAAATTGCAGCTGAACAGCCCGTATACCTTTATGGCAATTCAAATCTCCCGCCTTGCCAACCGGGGAGTGTTGACGTTACATACGCCATCACCGCCCATTATTGCTGTCGGTGAGTAAAACGGCGCCCGACAGACGGCGGTACGATGCACCGTTGCATCTGCTTTCGGACCGTTCGGGCGTCCCGCGACATAACATGGACGTGGAATTCTCTGCTACTTGCAGTCTGTGCCAGTTTCGCGAGCCAGCAAGCCAGCGCACTACTACGCGATAACGGAACTACTCAAACGCGAAAGCGAGGGCGGCGCAGGGTCGAGCGAAAACGTAACCTTTCGACCGGCCGCGTCGTTGTCAACGGTGTAAAATTAATTAGTTATTTTCTCTGAAAATGAAATAGAACTGGTCAAGTAGGATTTACTTTCGTCTTATGCAATACAATTATGTTTTTATATTGAGCGGTGCAATAGTAAAGACAATTTAGATAAGGAGTGCCTTCATCATCGGGAAAGTACTTGAATGTCCCGGGGAAGGTCTCTAATCGTGTCCAGCATTTACATCAATTTCTCGATTACTGTGGCTCTGTTGGCGTAATGTCTATGCCTTAGAGATACTCGAGCACTAATCCACCACTTTAGCTTGACTTAGTATTTGTCTTTAGTGTGCCTTTAGTGTGCCTTTAATTGCCAGCCTGACGCGACAATTTTCAAAGTGCCTGGTTGTGTCGCTCTCTGCTTGCCCTCACAATCACAAATAAGATAGCGTCACCTGATATCGGAGGAAACGCCCCAACAAATGCCAGAAGGGCCATGTTGTCGCGCTTTCTGATTGCCGACGGTGGCTCCGGCTGGCGATGGGTAGGGTGCTTATTGCAAAAACTTGCTTTTAAAAACCTAGGGCGGGCATCTTCTAGAATATGAAGGTTTGGGATATGTTCCTTGAAAATACTAGCGCGTCTGTCGCTTTTCTGTGGCACTGTGGCGCGTTTCTACACGGTTAGATAGGTCTTTGGGTACCTCTGTGAAGAGACATGCCTCCACATTGCTCCGCCCCGAAAGCCTTGTTATGTTCATCCATTCGTCTGTATCGCCCTGACTTTCGCGCTCTGTGGTTTCTCTGCGTACTCATCGACCCGTACACATCGCACTCAACATCTGAGATTCTTATGCGTTTCCTTCCGACGACTTTCGTGACTTGGTCTAATGGCACCTACTCCTATCGTCCAGCTTTTGTGCCGAGCGTGTGTGTCGTGGCCACTTCACCGCCGCTTTGGCGTGCCGTCACCTCGTGGTGGATGCATACATACCTGACGGGGGGAAATAGACGACCCAGTGGCCAGCACTACGTCGGCGATTCGTTTATGGCCCAAACTCGTTCAATTTGCACGCTGCTCCGTTCGAAATTCAGTTGCTCCGTTCCGCCTTGCAGATGCTGGGCGGACATTTTGAGAATGCTGAGTAACTTTTTAATGTGCATGCCTACTCGTCTCTCCTTGGCTGATCCAAGGCGGATGAGGTGTGACGTCCTCACGAACAAACGTGGTGTTTGCTCGAAACGATTTGAAGCGGGAGCGCGAGGCCTAGGCTCCAGCCGCATCAGGAACAGTTTATTTTATCTTGTCATTTTTACTAAAGCTATCCAGCACCCACGAAAATAGTCATCGAATGAGTGAAGTCGGTGTACCCTTTCAGATCTCGTCAGTGCGTGCGATCGCCAACAGAAACAGTGTGCAGGAAGTGTGTTCTTTAATGCGAGCGTCAAAAGAAATACTTGAAGCCGTCGACTTCGTGATTTGTTCGCTGCGCTTCGTGGGTACAGTGTAAACGAGAAGGCCATCACATACATATGTTTATTCTAAGCACGATACATCTTACAGAAGAGAAAAGTGTCGGATTGTCTCACCCAGCGAACGCAACTTGTGTGTGTGTGCTCTGTGCATGCGATTCGTTGCCGCGAATGATGCACGGCAGTTCTTTACAAGTTTCAATAGCGGTTACGCGAGTAGGCGATATGCTTTATTGCCACATTAAAGCGGTATTCGCCCTGTGCTACGGCGTCTGAGACGTTTGATCGGATGCGATGCGCTGTGGTGACCGCCACAATGAAGCGCTGGGGTTCTTGCTGTTGCGAAGATGCAAATAGTGATTTATTTATTTATTTATTTATTTATTTATTTATTTATTTAAAAAATACTGCGGACAAGAAGTCCAAGCAGGGTGAGCAGGATACACAATTATAATCACAAAGGAACAGGTTGAAACAAGTTTCTAACAAGCTTTGCACAATATGTGTGTCATCGTAAGGTAGACGAGAAAGAAAATTTAATCAACTTGGTTATAATAAAACTCTGACATGAAATAACACCGCTAATTACACAAATGGCATACAGGTCACGGCCGCTGGGGGAATGCTTCAGTCCGTTTTTTCCAGTCAGCTATTGTTTGTAGAAAAAAAAAGAGTACCGAAAAGTGTCAGTCCTTGCGAAAACTGGTGTTAGCGAATGAGAGCAGTGGTGTCGAGTGGGTCTGCTTATCAAGGGGGATACGTATGTTAAGGTGTCTAAGGCTAGCCTACGATTAATTAAGTTTGAAAGAAACTCTAGTCGACTCTCCTTCCTTGGAATTTGTAATAGTTGAATGCCGTTTGCTGTTAGTAATGCAGTGGGGGAGTCAGTAGTCCTAAATTTATTGTAAATAAATCGGACCGCTTTTCTTTGAATTCTTTCATGGTTCTTAATGTTAGTTTTTGTGTGAGGGTCCCAAACTATAGAAGCGTACTCAAGTTTTGGCCTAATTAAGGAAAATTAAGAGAGTAGTTGAACATTAGGCGGGGCAGTTTTTAGTTTGTGTTATAGAAGGCACAGTTTCCGGAAAGCAGCAGAGCAGATGTTATTTATGTGTAAGTTCCACAAGTTACTGGTTATTGTTACACCTAAGTATTTAAAGCAGGCTACTTTCTCTACAGGTGCTGCAGCCAAATTGTAAGTGTAGTCTAGTATATGTGTCTAGTAGTCTAGTATATCTGTGACACATCGCACATATACATGTGCGATGTGTCACAGCACTGCTAGGTGTAGAAGTGCTCGTTTCGTGCGATGTGCAACTGCTCAGAAGTGGACCCTGTATAAGCGCTGCCGATCGCGTTTTCTTTTGCGCCCTGTAATAGAAGCCCCATCAAAACGGCCTTTTCTGCTTCGTACACGTATCCTTTCTATCAAAAGTTGTTACTGCATTTTAGGGGCAAAGCTCCTTAAAGCGGCACCCGTTCGTCCCTCGTCGTAGTCGTAGTGCGTAACCAGTCTTAGGCTTTGACCTGCAAGGTGGTGCCGGTGGGAGATTTCTCCTGTGCGTTGTTGAACAATAAAAAATTCGCAGCGTGCGCGTTAACTAAAAGCCGAATTCTTCTGTCTCTCATTCCCCATTAGCAGCCATTGGCATGTTCCAGTAGGAAACGTTAGTAGAAGTAGAAGTGTAAGTGTTAGCTAAAAGCCGACTTCCGCTGTCTCTCATTCCCAGTAGCAGCCATTGTTTACCTCCAAGGTAGTGCCTGGTGAGATTTTATGAATTGCTTAATAGATGGCGTTGTGTGTCCGTATATGTATGTATACCCATATATACATATATATGTATACGTATAGTATAACCGGAAGCCGACTTCCGGTTCCGCTTCCGGTTCCGGAAGTCAGCTTCCGGCTTCCGGGACCCCTCGCTTCCAGGGACCCCTCGCTTCCGAACGCGCGGCGCTAACCACTACGCCACGAAGCGCACATAGACACACGCACCACGATGGCAATAAATACCCAACATTAACGAAAGGCCGCGTTTCTAGCGCGTTTCTAACGCGTTTGTGCTAGCGCGTTACGGCCCGTCTAAGAAGCTGGTGTAAGACGCTGTGGCCTCTCCGCCTTACCTTCAACGCGTTTCGAACGCGCTGCCCAAGGCGGTGGCAAGTCAAGTTCAAGTCGAGGAGCGTTTATGAATACGAGGGGTATACTCTCTCAGCAGTCATGTGATGGCGTCGGCAAACGCGGTGCACGTTCCGGCATGTGTAAATGGCTGCGTAAGACGCTGTGGCCGCTCCCCCTTACTAGAGAGTACTGCACGTTTCTAACGCGTTTATGCTAGCGTCCCCTTAAGCGGGAGATCCGATGATTCCCTCCGGAGCTTCGCCTACTCATCATCATTCACCCCGTGGATATGCTGTGATTTTTTTAATACACTTCTGTTGATGAGGGGAATTTGGTGAACATCCTATAAGTTACATCTGTTTAGACATACAGAGTTGTCGTGAAAAGTTGATACGCCTGAGAGCAATATTCTTCTGAATGTAAATTTCAGGCAGCCTTCATTATCATGAAGTGGAGATTGTTGTGAACAGCAGAAATTTTTAGATTGCACGTAGCAAACAGCTGTATATTTAGAGATTCAGGCGGCTGGCCTACCCAGGAACGTGAACTCATTGGTTTTTGATAGTTATCATATGCACACAATTGTTTGTGCAGACACCAGTGACATGGCAGATGAAGCTATTGCTTCTAACTTGATGGTTCATTTTTATTCTGTACGAATTTGCGTTTTCTTATAAATTACAACGTACACGTAAACATAAACAAGATTGAACACGGGTATCGTAAAAAAATCAGTAGACCCTCTCCTGTCGAGGAAATGGGGGTAAGCGACTGCTTGTCTTCTGTTTCTTCGGTGTTCCTCCGAACGAATTGCACCGACGAGTACCACGTTGTGCTCGAACCACAACCGGTCACAGGCACTGCAGCTGGCTCCGAAATTCCGGTTGAGAAAATCAAGTTGAAGCCTGGCCGTCGCACCGGGGAAGTTGGCGCTAGCGTTGCCAAGGCGCGCACCACCATTGTCGGTTTCCTGGAAAGCAAGACGACGCTGACGTTTGGCTTCGACATCACGCTCCCCCAACTCGGGGTCCGCGGCTCCTCGCTGACGTTTCGCCTGGGCTTTGGAAGTCCTCACGCTGGAATAGGCAACGGGACGCGACGACGAGCCCTTTCGGGAGCGCGTTCATTCGGTATGCATTGCCATAAAATTGCTTCAAAATTAATCTGTCCGTTACGTGAGACAACGAATGGCTTATACCCCGGTAAACGCGGCCTCCCCATTACGACGACATAAGAGAAGTGAAATTCTGCACTGGAATGATCAGCGGCAACGCAGCCAGCTGTGGAAGCAGACGACGACGACGAACGCGGGAGCAGCGGATCGAGCGCGTGCCGAGCACGAGCACTAGCGCCAACCGAACGGTGCCTACGAGCCAGCTGCGGAAGATGACGGCGCTCTAGTCAGTGCTGATATAATTTAGTGCGTACATGGAAGCCACCGAAATCTGCGAGTTATAACAAGCTTCTGTTGAAAATGATATTCTACTATCAACGAACAGAATGACATGAAAAAATGTTTCCCACAGTTCTTCCTTATTGGCTGCCATGGTACCGTTACTCATGCATGTTGAGTAAGCTCAAGGAAAGTTTCCCGTTATTCGTAGATCTACCTTGTAGAGATCGTCACTGTACAGATAGGTGGTTAGTGGCGTCCCCATCTATATGATAAGGGTTTGCACGCAGATCAACAAACAGTTGTTGTTTGGGTTCAGCGGGGGACTGGTGGTCTCACTTGAGCCTCCCGAGGCTGCGCCCTCGTTACCGCCCTCCGAAGGCCATGGACCTAACATGCTGTCAGGAGTGGGAAGCGGTGAAACTCCGCCTTCGAGCTTAGTCAACGTCACCAACATTTTCACCGAGCAGTCCAGCTCGAAGTAGTTTGACGTCAACCTTCAGGCACCAGAACCCTTCGGAATTGTGCAAAAATGACGTCGAAAAACCGCTTTGAGCATTACGCCGCAGTCTCTGAACTCAAGAGCGCATCGGGAGAAACACAGGTGCGTTCACTCCTGTATTACACGTGTCCCGAAGCGCCTCCGTGCCCTGACACAGTCTCACTCGACGCTGCGTCCCTCAGCACGTATACAGCAGTTGTCGACAGTTTCACCGAGCAATTCGTGCATCCAATTCATAAGCTGTACGAGTCGTCAAGTTTCCAGAGACGTGTCACGGCCACTCGTTAAAAATAGGGGGCAGCTTCCCACTAGTAGTGCGAAGTCTGAGCAAACAGCGATGCTGGCGGCCCTTCCCTCGCTCTAACTTGGCTTTTCATTACCTTTAACTTGCTTTTCTCTCGAGCGTGTCGTCTTCTTCCACAGCTGGCACGTGGGAGTCCCTCGACGCAACCGCGCGAAAGCGCTTGTGCCATTGCTCCCGTGTACGTCGTCGTCTTCTACATTGTCTCCGTTGTTGCTCATGATTCCAGCGTAGAATTTCACTTCTCCTAAAGGGAAGCTGAAGAGGTTTTAGAATTCGAAGATTTACGGGAATTTGGAAGGCTGACACAGTATAATTGACACAGTAGTCATCTTCTCGATTACGCGCGTCGCAGCGCCGCAATCTGGATTTAAATTTACGACGAAGCTCCGCCCCCTTCGTGCGCCGAGCCATAGCCTGCTATATAGCTATGGCCGAGCGTAGCGGCGAAAGACCGGGCGCGAGGATGACGTCAATACAGGGGTCACGTGCGCGCTCTATTCGAATAGCGCTCCTCGCAGATACCTAAGATGAAGTCATGACCATCTGTCATAGCCTCCTCTATACAGTTATAGAGGAGGCTATGTCATGGCCATAGAGTTTCTAAATAAAAAACATGAAACTCTATGATCTTGGCCATCAGAGCCCGTTAACGACACGCGGCGTCTCCCGCGGACGCTGCAACTTGTTTTTGCTGAATTAAAAAAAACTAGCGGTGACTACTGGCCTGGTAAACTATGATTATCGTATTCCGGGGGTGAGAAACCCTAATAATTCGTTAAAAGCTCAGATTTTTTTAAGTGCTTCAGCTGACCTTTATGTAGTAAAAAAAGTAAAGATTTACAGAAACTTACGAAAATCTGTGGCAAAGCCGTGCCAAATCTAGGCCTTAATTTTAGCACAGAGAAATCAGGAATTCATATTGTCGCGGTTCAACGCGAACAAGAGACAACAACGGCGGAGCAAGACGGCAGCGGAACAGCCTGTTCAAAAAGACCACCAGAACAACAGACGTCTTCTTCGTCTTCAAGTTCCCCCTGTCCCACTACACGGAGCACGTTAAAGCACATATCGTCATCGCAGTCTAAATTTCAACATGGAGCACGCGTCATTTGCTCTCCCTCGAAAAGAGCATCGCCCCGATGCTAAACAATAAGTTCGCTTGGTGAAAACGAAAGTCCCTCGTACAGTCACTCGCTGACGTAGGGCTTCATGCGCACTACGTGCACAAGTACAGAACGGTGTTGGCGGCGCCTTGTGCAGTAAGGGATATCTGGAACGACCTCGTATGTGACGTCACTTAGCCGACGGAGCACTTTATAGGGTCCGAAATATCGCCTCATCAGCTTCTCGGATAGTCCCCGTTTTTGTATAGGCGTCCAGACCCATACTCTGTCACCGGTGTCGTACGTTACAGGCCTATGACGGGCATTATAGCGACCTGCATCGTATTGTTGCTGCAGGTGTATTCGCACGCGTGCGAGTTGCCTCGCTTCTTCTGCACGTTGCGTAAACGCTTCGGCATCCATGTCAATGTCGTCAGGTTCGTGTGGTAGCATGGCGTCCAGCATCGTCCTTACTTCGCGTCCATGGACAAGGCTGAATGGAGTCATCCGTGTAGTTTCTTGTTTAGCCGTGTTATAAGCAAACGTGATATAAGGCAGAATCTCGTCCCAATCTTTGTGCTCTATATTCACGTACATGGAAAGCATGTCTTCGAGTGTTTTGTTCAGGCGCTCTGTTAGTCCGTTTGTTTGTGGATGGTAGGCTGTTGTCTTTCGATGAGTTGTGCCACTGAGCATCAGGACGTGATCTAAAAGCGTGGCTGTGAATGCGGTGCCTCGGTCTGTTATGACGACGGCTGGTGCGCCATGTCTCAGCACAACATTCTCTATGAAAAATCGGGCCACCTCTGCTGCTGTGCCTCTCTGGATAGCTTTTGTTTCGGCGTAGCGAGTAAGATAGTCAGTTGCTACAATAACCCAGCGGTTACCAGTTGTAGAGGTAGGAAGTGGACCCAAGAGGTCCATTCCGATCTGGTCAAATGGCGTTTGCGGTACTTGGACGGGTTGTAGCAAACCGGCTGGTTTCGTTGGAGGTGACTTGCGCCGCTGACAATCTAAGCAGGTCCGAACGTGATGTTTCACGGCAACGGGCAGTCCTGGCCAATAATATCTGTCGCACTCTGTTCAGTGTTCGCGTATATCCTAGATGCCCAGAAGTGACTTCGTTGTGGCATGCTTCCAGTACTTCCCTACGAAGAGCAGTAGGAACGACGAGCAAATAGTTTGATCCGCTCGATGAGAAGTTCATTTTGTATAGAACTTTGTTCCTTAAACAAAACGATGGTAATCCTCTTGCGAAAGCTTTAGGTGCCGTCTGAGTTCGTCCGTCCAAGAAATTAATCAGACCAAGCAACTCAGGGTCGTCACGTTGTTGTTGTGCAATGGTAGACGTGTCGAGAATCCGAGTAATGCTGTTTCCTCTTCATCGGTCGAAGGAGCTGATTCTATGGGTGACCGAGACAGGCAGTCAGCGTCGGTATGCCGTTTCCCCGACTTGTGCAGGATCGTCATATCAAACTCTTGCAGTTTCAGGCTCCAACGTGCTAATCGCCCGGAAGGATCTTTCAGATTTGTGAGCCAGCACAGTGAATGATGGTCGCTGATAACTTTGAAGTGGCGACCATACAAATAAGGGCGAAATTTTGTAACCGCCCATACCACGGCGAGGCATTCTTTCTCGGTTGTAGAGCAATTTTCTTCTGCGCGTGAGAGCGTTCTGCTTGCATAGGCGATCACTCTTTCTGTGTCCTCCTGGCACTGCACAAGAACAGCTCCGAGACCAACATTGCTGGCATCAGTGTGAAGCATTGTCGGAGCTGTCTCGGCAAAGTGGGCCAGCACAGGGGGCGTTTGTAAACGGTTCCGCAAATCGTTAAATGCAGCTTGCTGTTCGTCGCCCCATACAAACGCAACGTCATCTCTCGTGAGGCGAGTTAACGGCGACGCAATGCGAGCAAAGTTTGCAATAAACCGCCGATAATAGGCGCAGAGGCCCAGAAAGCGTCTGACAGCCTTTTTATCAGAAGTAACAGGGAACTGTGCGACAGCGGCAATTTTTTTAGGATCCGGGCGGACTCCCGCGTGACTGACGACATGGCCAAGAAACTCTAGCTCCGCAAAGCAAAAGTGGCATTTCTCAGGCTTTAGGGTGAGGCCGGCGGACCGTATAGATTGCAGAACCGCTTCAAGCCGTTCAAGGTGCTCTTCAAACGTTGCGGAAAACACTATGACGTCGTCGAGATAGACTATGCAGGTTTACCACTTCATCCCCGAAAGCACGGTATCCATAAGCCGTTGAAAAGTAGCAGGTGCAGAGCACAAGCCGAAAGGCAAGACCTTAAATTCGTATAGTCCATCTGGCGTGACAAAAGCGGTTTTCTCGCGATCTCTCGGGTCTACTTCAATTTGCCAATACCCGCTCTTTAAGTCCATGGAAGAGAAATAACGAGCGTTTCGAAGCCTATCAAGTGAATCGTCTATGCGGGGAAGCGGATACACGTCTTTTTTTTTTGTAACCTGATTTAGTTTTCGATAATCCACACAAAAACGCAGGCTGCCGTCCTTCTTCTTGACCAAAACTACAGGCGATGCCCAGGGGCTCTTGGAAGGCTGAATTACATCGTCTTCAATCATTTGGTTTAGCTGCTGTTGTATCGCTTCACGTTCTTTTGGGGCCACACGATATGGGTTTTGGTGAATCGGTCTCACTTCGTCCTCTGTGATTATGCGGTGCTTGGTTAGGGGTGTCCGACCGACTCTTGACGTCGACGCAAAGCAGTCGTGGAACTCGGCCAGTAGCGCAAGAAGTCGTTCTCGCTCGTGCTGCGGTAAAGTAGAGTTTACGTCAAGCACAGGTGCTGGGTCTTGCGCATGTCCTTCTTCTAGTACTGAAAAGCACCCACGAACATCAGCGACGTCGTCAAAGTAAGCTACAGCCGTGCCCTTTGGTAGGTGCCGTCGCTCGGTGCTAAAATTTGTTAACAGGTTCGTGCGCCCATCTGTGATATTTACGGTGCCTCGTGCAACGGAGATACCGTGAGTAAATAACATTGGTCTGCAACTCCTTCACAATCAATTGGTACGTCACATGCCACCGAAACAAGGATACATGACCTAGGTGGGACGACCACGTCGTTTTCGGTTAGACGAAAGGAGTTGCGTTGCGGCGTTAAGCAGGGAAATAAATCAGGGCTCTTGTGAAACGTAACCAAGCGATCCGGGATGTTGATTATGGCGCCGTATTCCCGTAAAAAATCCATGCCTATGATTAAATCTTTACAGCAAGTTGGAAGAACGACGAAAGTTGCCACGAAGGAAGAACCTCCTGTGGTGATTCTCGCCGTACAGCTTCCAGCAGTCGTGAGCAGTTGGCCACCCGCAGTCCTTATGTGGGGTCCCATCCAGGGCGTTTTTACTTTCTTAAGGCGAACGGCTAGGCTTTCACTTATTATCGAATAATCGGCACCAGTGTCGACTAGCGCTCGCACTTGCTGTCCGTCAACGGAAACAATAAGATCTGCGCTCACAATTTCGTCGGTATCAGAGTGTGTCGGTTTCACGGTGTCTTGCGGCGGGATTATTGGGGGTTTTTCATCGTCTTGTTGCCGGCCCGCAACCTTACCCCCAGAGGTCGCCGCCGTTAGTTTCCCCGGCGTGGGCTGGGCGACCTCCTTCCCCGGAGGTCAGCAAAGGCACGTCCATTCAGTGAAGATGAATGAGCAGGGGACGGAGAGCGTGACCGTCGGCCAAAATCGGTCTGGTGGTTAGGCGGAGAGTCATCGTTCAGAGTGCGCGCCACCGGAGGACCTTGAAAAGCAGCGTCGTCGCGGCGTGGCATGTAGTCGTCACTGGTGCGTCGACCGTCAGACCAGGACGGAAGAGGTCGAAATGAGGGGTCGCGGTACCAGCAATGGCGGGAAATATGGCCGATGCCTCCGCAGTGATAACAGAGGGGGCGCCTATCAACCGTGCGCCATGCGTCCGTTTTTCGAATTTGCGGGCGCATCGAAGCTTCGTCTTGTGGCGGTGACCAAAATGCAGCGGATGACGGCTGGCGGTAGGACGGGATCGGCACAACAGGTGGGTGTCTGAGAGGTTCCTCTGGTGGTGATGACCAAGGTGTGGGTCTCGGCGGCTGATGTTGCGACCGCATGGGCATAACAGCTGGTTGACGTCGGACAGCGTCGGCATAACTTAGGGGACGCCGCTCGTAACCAGGAACGCCTGCGGAGAACGCTTGCCTGATTTCCTCACGTACGACTTCAGCGACTGACGCCATGGGTGTGTCCATTGCCGGTATCCCGAGCTTCTGAAGTTCCTCGCGAAGAATCTCCCTAATTAGATCACGAAGGGAGTTCTGATTGCTAACGGTCATTGCGGCGCCGTTGATAGGAGTGCTGGTGGGCAAGCGATCGTACTGCCTGCACCTTAGATGGAGTGCGCGTTCAATACCAGTGGCTTCCTTTATAAAATCCGCCACGGTACTCGGTGGATTGCGCACAAGTCCGGCGAACAGTTCTTCTTTTATGCCACGCATAAGGTAGCATAATTTCTTTTCCTCAGGCATGTTAGGGTCAGCTCTACGACACAGGCGGGCCATGTCCTCAGCAAACATCGCTACAGTTTCGTTGCCTTTCTGAAAACGCAGTTCAATTAGTTGCTGGGCACGGTCCCGTCGATCGACACTCGCAAATGTTTCAATCAGCTGGTGTTGGAAATCATTCCATGTAGCGAAACTGGCTTCGCGGTTTTCAAACCACGTGCGAGCACTACCGTCAAGGGCGAAATACGCGTGGGAGAGCTTTTGTTCAGCAGTCCACCCATTGACCTTGGCAACACGTTCGTACTGGTCAAGCCAGTCTTCAACATCTTCATGTGCGCCACCATGAAAGCGATCGGGAATCAGTGGTTGCAGAAGGGTTACCTGGGACGGACTGTGAGTAGAGCTGTCTTGTGGAACTCGTGGAACCTGTGGCAGGCTGGCGGTTGCCATTGGAAGAGGTAGACAGGGCTCGGACAAGCGTTCTTGTAGGGGGTTGAGCTCGGGCGAACGGCCTAGCAACCTCCGACTGAAGCGATGCACAGGAGTTGTAATTGCAGATGGGCTGGATGAACGGCTCCCAGGAGGAGTCCGGAGCATCAGGCAGGGTTGTGTACCCAGCACTTCCACCAGTGTCGCGGTTCAACGCGAACAAGAGACAACAACGGCGGAGCAAGACGGCAGCGGAACAGCCTGTTCAAAAAGACCACCAGAACAACAGACGTCTTCTTCGTCTTCAAGTTCCGCCTGTCCCACTACACGGAACACGTTAAAGCACATATCGTCATCGCAGTCTAAATTTCAACATGGAGCACGCGTCAATATTTTTAATGAAGAGACGAGTAACTTGGTGGTGTCAATTCAACAGCAGGTAATACCCATAGCGAAGCAATATAATTACCTCGGCGTACACATAAACGAAGGAAAGAATTACTCAAGCAACCACCAAGATAATCTGAAAACAAAGGGGAAGCGGAATGCAGCAATGATGAAACACAGAGCACTGTGCGGCCACAATAAGTATGAGGTGGTGCGTGCAATCTGGAAAGGAGTAATGGTGCCAGCGCTAACATTCGCAAATGTCATTCTATGCTTAAAATCGGATATCTTGTCCAAAAATCAGTAGGCCGGCTTGCTTTGGGAGCCCACGGTAATACCACAAATGAGGCAGTGCAGGGTGACATGGGTTGGGCCTCTTTTTGAAGTCAGAGAAGCACAGAGCCAAATTAGTTTTCAAGAAAGGCTCAAGAACATGGATGAAAATAAATGAGCGGCTAAAGTGCACAAGTATCTCTACATGAAAAGCGTGCGCACAGAATGAAGCAAGAGGTCAAGAAAGTTGGCAGCCAAGTACAGGATAATCGAAATTGTAGACTGACAACCAGGGGTCATCAGAAGGAAAGTGATAGGAATAGAGACAGTGAACTGAATGCAAAGAATGGAAATAAAAAGGACCATGGAGATTTACAAGAATGAGAAGAAAGAAATTAGAAGGGAAAATCTGTACAATAACACAAAGGGTATTGCCTTGCTATTTGAGGCTCGAGCCGGTTCCGTAAGGACCAAAACATACCGGAACAAATATTCGGAACTAGATGAGGCATGTGCATGCTGCAGTCAACATCCAGAGACCACTCAGCACATCCTAATGGAATGCGACGGGATCACCCAGCGAGAACCGTAGGTAACTTGCAACTTCCGGAAGCGCTTGGGTTTAAAGTAGAAGAAAATATCAACAGATCAGCCGTGGAGATAAGAAAAAGACGATTAGAGTAGAGTATTGGTGGAAAAAAAGCATGGAAAGGATTTTTACGACCACATCTCTTAAAATCATAGGTAGCGGTACAATGTAAATTTTGAAAAAAAAGAAAAAGATTAATGAGAGGTATGCAAAAATGCTAGATAAAGAACATGTATAGTATACCTGATTAAATCAACCCGGCTAGGTGACTATGTCACAGCCCCGTTTCGAAGGGGATGCCAATAAATTATCATCATCACCATCGGCGGGGCGAGGAGGTGGTGCTCCGTTTCTAGGCGACGCCGTGACGTCACCGCCAGGTGGAGTATTTTTCTGCGTACACCACGGTGGCTAGTACCACCGGATAACCTCCAGCTTAAACAGCTTCACTGTTTTAAAGAAAAGGTGCGGCCTCCCGCATGCATCTAAAACTCTGTCATTCGCTGCGGCGCAACCAGCCGGGGACCTAGAAAAAAAAAGCATAAAAAAGCCGGGAGTCGGCATAGAGAATCCGTCAGGAACGCACTTGGAACGCCGTCGCGCGTGAAAGCTGACGCGTCCTAACCCCGTGACCTAGCGTCGTTCGGCCCAGTGAATGTCTCGGCACAGCCGAGACATTCTATACCATTGCAGTCCGTCTGACGTGGCAGGCCGCGCCTTAAATTACGACTGGCTTAAACAGCGAAGCTGTTTAAGCCAGTCGTAATTTGTGGTGTGTAGCCGTGGTAGCCATGAAGCTTCCTGCCTTCCCGACCCCTACCTGTCTTCTCCCCGCGGCGCGCTGAGCCTGGAGGAAAGAAAAAAATCACAGCATATCCACGGGGTGAATGATGATGAGTGGGTGAAGCTTCGGAGGGAATCATCGGATCTCCCGCTTAAGGGGACGCTAGCACAAACGTGTTAGAAACGTGCAGTACTCTCTAGTAAGGGGCAGCGGCCACAGCGTCTTACGCAGCCATTTACACATGCCGGAACGTGCACCGCGTTTGCCGACGCCATCACATGACTGCTGAGAGAGTATTCATAAACGCTCCTCGACTTGAACTTGACTTGCCACCGCCTTGGGCAGCGCGTTCGAAACGCGTTGAAGGTAAGGCGGAGAAGCCACAGCGTCTTACACCAGCTTCTTACACGGGCCGTAACGCGCTAGCACAAACGTGTTAGAAACGCGCTAGAAACGCGGCCTTTCGTTAATGTTGGGTATTTATTGCCATCGTGGTGCGTGTGTCTATGTGCGCTTCGTGGCGTAGTGGTTAGCGCCGCGCGTTCGGAAGCGAGGGGTCCCTGGTTCAATTCCGCGCTACGGACACAACTTTCGGAATTTTTTTCATAAAACGCCGGAAGCGTTCTCCGGAAGCCGGAAGCTGGCTTCCGGAACCGGAAGCGGAACCGGAAGTGGAACCGGAAGCGGAAGTCGGCTTCCGGTTATACTATACGTATACATATATATGTATATATGGGTATACATACATATACGGACACACAACGCTATCTATTGAGCAATTCATAAAACTAGACGTGGCTACCTACTACGACGGGGACGAACGGGTGCCGCTATAAGGAGCTTCGCCCCTAAAAGCGAAAGCTTGCACTAGGCCACGCAAAGATCACGATACAGCGAAGCTGGCCGATTGATATCGAGCGGCTAGCTTCCAACGCGTTCGGCGTCGGCAAGCAGCAGCGTTCTTGGCACTGTATCAGCCTTGGTTAGCCTGCCTGCGTCTGTGGCATGCCAGAAATGCTGTCGCTCGTAGGTTCCCACGCGTCCAGCGCTAGTCATGCGAAATGTCGTGAAAGGGAAGGTACCTCCTAAAATGATCGCTCGAAAATACCTTCCTACATGCATAGTTAAGTTAAACCAAGTTAAGACCTAGAAGCAACCAAGTTCATACCTAGCATTAGCAGCCAGTAAGCTTCGCTGTGCCTAAGCTTTGCGCGACCGAGTGCTAATTTGCCAGATTTTTTTTTAACCTGCGGCCGTGGACTAGCGTCGACAACAGTTCTGCGTGTTGTTGCTACCAAAGCCGCTCACCTTACTTCGTATGACATTGCTGTGTTGCTATCGCATTCATTGCTTCGCCCTTAGGGCGAAACTGTGACATTTTTTTAACACGAAAGTGTTTTATGCCGCGGTCCACCAAGACTTCACTGACGTATTTCCGTCACGGATATGACGTTCTTACAATGTACACGAACATAATACAAAGAAAGAAACCAGAAGAAAAAGTTCCACAAACATGCAAAATTTGGAAATCGAACCCACGACCTCTCGGTCCGCGACGATAGATCGCCGAGTGTTTAACCCATTGCGCCACAAACGCATTTGCAGAGAGCTACACAGACGCGCCTTATATATCTAACACTCCTCCGTGTACCCGCGCTCTTGCTCGGGGCGGTGCCGCCGCCTACGAGCAGAAAAGAGAAGTACTGCATTATGACACTAACGCGCACCGACAGTGAACGCTTCGGTGGTCTCAGCACTACGACGCCTCGATGCCAGCATTCGAAGGGACGCTGGCATCAAGAAGCACTACCAACGCCACCTAGGTGGCGTTCACCGTACTCAAAACAGCGGAGCGTGGCCTCCGCAATTAGCTCTGAAAATGTTTCTGAAGTTGATCGCGGAGGCTGCAATTACGACGCGCTGTACGCGCTGATTTGACTCGGTGACGATTCAGTTACGTGCTTTGTCTTGCGCGTTGTATTAGTGTGTCAGTTACGTGCTTCGTCTTTCGCGTTGTGCTAGCGTGTGCAGCGTAGTGCAGCTTCCATATGCACGACGGTTGCTCATGGTCATCGACGTTGGTAGTCGTGATGGAGGAGACGTGCCACCAGGCGTCAGCGTGGGTGCATCAACGCCTAAGGGCGCTTTAGCCACAAATCACCAATAGACATTATATATCAATGTGTTTTAACCAGCGGCCGTGGACGTGTACAGCTACTAGATGAGAGCGTCGATAGGCACTACGCCAAACTATGCAGGTTGGTGAAACGCTACGCCTACCACTCAACTGCTATTGAAGAAAGGCTGGTACGAGACAGATTTGTCGTTGGCCTGCGTGAGTCGCGTCTCTCGGATCAGTTGTGCAGAAACGCTAAACTCACTCTCAATGAAGTAGGGACGCAGACACGCCACGGGGAAGACGCTGAGAAGGAAGAGCGGCTATCGCAAGGTGACACAAGTTATGATGGTTCCCGTGCCAGCGCCTCCTCTATTTACAGTGCCTAGAATATGTATTGTAGGTACAATACTGCATTATAGGCGCTGCCCGCGCTTTGCAAGTGGACGCTGCAAAGACACAGAAGTTTGCTCGCTACCACCGGGAAGCGAAGCCTCCTTTTGACCGCCGCTGTCGAGAGACGCCTACCTGCGGATCCTGTGGCTGTGCGTCTTATCCTCGCACGCAGCGGCCAGCTCGCTGCTCACTCTAAACCTTTTGTCAAAAGAGGAAGTCTGCGGAAGCTTGTCGCTCACAGAAATGTATGTGCGAAGTCCGCTTGATCCAATTTAATGCCGTCGGGACGATGGCCAAGTCGATGGTAGTGAAAGTCACCGGGGATGATTACACAACACAGTTTAATGTCGACTCCGGAGCAGAGGTTTCCCCCAATCCACATGACCTCCCCAAACATTCAGCCAAGCTCGACAACTTCGACTCGCTACTTACCGGACCAGGAGGTCAGCCGCTGTGGGTGCTTGGTTCATATACAGCCCGGCTCCAGTGGGGCGGGAAGACGTGCTCCCAGCCACTCTTTGTCATCGAGTCTCTTTTCCTTTAAAGGGATTACCGGCAATACAAGCCTATTATAGAAGAAAATTATAGAAAAAAATCTCCACCATGAGATTCCATGGTGGAGTGCAGCCTCCTGAAGCATCACTGCGCGCTTAACTTTTCCGGGGAGTTGGCACCCACCAGGACGAATATAAAAGTCGCTTGAAACCAGATGCCACTCCATTATTCCTCAGCGCACCTCGTCCGATTCCTCTCCCGTTGCACCAAACGGTCAGGCGTGAGCTCAACAAGCTCTAGAGTGACGGATTGATTCGCCGCGTCGGCAGACTTACCCCTGATGTTCCAGACTCGTGGTCGCCCCGAAAGCATCGAGAGACTACAGCTTCTGTGTCGACTTAACTACGCTGAACGAAGTTGTACTTTGGGAACGCCACATCCTTGCTACAGTTGAGCAAGTCCTCATACTTATTGGTGACGCACCGGTGCAGCAAGTTTTGATCAAGTGAAACTGTTCGCAGACTCGCAAGTGCTCACAGCTTTAATTACCACATTCGATTGATACTGCTTCTACCGCCTTCTATTTGGCATTCCTTGGCTCCTGAATATTTCCAGAAGCAGATGGACAGAATTCTTGATGGACAGGAAGGGTTCGCAAATATTATTGATGATATAATCATATCCGGACACACTCGATAGGAACGTGATGTCCGACTTAGGGCCGGCATCAAAGTGAACCAGAACGATGCTGATTTGGGGTGCCATGAACTCCCATTTCTTGGAGTGATTCGGCTGCAGAAGGTATCAGGCCAGACCCACGTAATGCCTACGCTGTCAGGAGCATGCAAGCACCGAATGACGTTGCTGGTGTCTTACGTCTGCTCCGAATGGTCAACCATCTCGCCAGGGTTCTGCCATACATCTCTGACATTACCGCACCAATTATAGCCCTCCTCAACAAGTCTTCAAGCTGGACTTGGCGACATGAACAAGAAGCTGCCTTTACCAAAGTGAAGCAGCAGCTGACATCAGTTAAGTGTATGGCTAAGTACCATCCATTACATGCCGCCACCGTCGGATCTGATGCGAGTTCGTTTGAACGTATTTGTTGCCGAAGATGTTACAATTCCACCGCACTCATCTACCCTTGCCATAGTGTCACGCAACATTGTTACTGATGTCAGCGCACTTTCTACGCCATCTGCAATTTTCGCTCGTCGCAAATGTTCCCCTCTGCCTTTCGCTCCTTTGGAAGTTCATGTCGGCCTCAGCAGACTGCTCGTCTCCAACCGATTTTCCTGTCCTCTCACTTTACTTCATGGGGAGTGCGTTGGCCGCGTCCAGTGTGTCGACCCTCCTGCCATCATTGACATGCCAACTGGTACCATCGCTACTCATGAGGTCGCCGGAGTGACCTGCCACCCCGCGCAGGGGCCGACTTCGCCCGGTGTTTTACATAGCTGCAACGCCGACACGCTGACTTTTTCCCAACGCGCCCAGCTTCTACGCCTTCTCGACAAGTTCCGTTCGTCTTTCGACTGCCAGCATGTTCCCTTGGGCCGCACGTCAACTGTTTGTCATCGCATCGACACGGGTAGCAGTGCGCCACTGCGACAACCACCATATCGTGTACCCGTGACGGAGCGCCGTGTTATGGACGACCAAGTAGCTGACATGCTCAAGCGCGGCGTCATTCAGCCTTCGGATAGCCCCTTTGCATCTCCCGTTGTTCTTGTTAAGACGAAGAATGGATCGATTCGATTCTGTGTCGATTACCGTCGTCTTAACAAACCAACTCGTAAAGATAATTACCGTCTTACGAGAATTGATGACGCCCTTGACGGTCATCAAGGCAGCGGCGTACTTTTCTTCTATCGATTTACGCAGTGGCTATTGGCAAGTCCCCATGGTACCCGAAGACCAACCTAAAACGGCCTTTGTAGCACCAGATGGCCTATATGAATTTGGAGTCATGCCTTTCGGGTTTTAGAACGCCCCCGCAACATTGCAGTGGATGATGGACAACCTTTCGCGTGGTCTCCAGTGGAAAGAGTGGCTGCGCTGCTTAGATGATGTGGTTATTTTCCCCCCGATTTCTCCCCATCTCTGTAGGGTGGAGGAAGTGTTACAGTACCTAACTGCCTGCCGGCCTTCAGCTCAACCTGAATAAATGCTATTGTGGCGCAAGTCAGCTCACCATCCTTGGCCCTGTCGTATCAAAACACGGTATTCTTCCTGACGCCGCCAAGCTACGTGCAGTTGCTGACATTCCCAAACCTTCCTCCATAAAAGAACTTCGCAGCTTCCTTGGCCTGTGTTCTTACTTTCATCGCTTCATTCGGAATTTTGCGTCGCATCACCACTCCCTTGAATCAGCTTCTACAAAGCGACATGAACAATTATGCCTGGTCTTCCACTTGTGAAGATGCCTTCCAAGAGTTGTGTCGTCCACTGGCCTCACCGCCTATACTGCGTCACTTTGACCCGACAGCTCCGACTGAATCCAACACCGACGCCAGCGATGTTGGATTCCGTGCTGTGCTCACACAGCGCAACTCTGCCTTCGACGAGTACGTCGTTCCATATGCAAGCCGCACCCTCACCAAAGCCGAGACCAATTATTACGTTACGGAGAAGGAATGATTGGCCATAATCTGGGCTCTTGGTAAATTTCGACCCTGCCTCTATGGCCGCCACTTCGACGTAATTACAGACCATCATGCACTTTGTTGGTTGTCCACGTTGAAGGACCCCTCTGGTCGATTAGCTCGCGGGGCTTTGCGGTCGCAAGATTTCGACGTGCGCGTTGTCTACAGGTCTGGTCACCGCCACACCGATGCTGACGCGCTTTTCCGCTCGCCCGTGTCAATCGAAAGCGATGCCTGCCTCTCTGCCGTTGATCAAGTACTTTCGTTCCCAGCAGACTGCGACATGGCTACGGAGCAACGCAAGGATGCCTGGATTAGTGCTCTTATCCGCATCCTTTAAAACCCGTCGACTGTTCCTCCACCTTCTCGAGCTTTGCGCCATCAAGCTTCTCCCTTCGAAATGCGGGATCGACTTTTCTATCGCCGGAATTACGTCTCTGACTTCCGCAAGTGGTTGCTGCTCATACCTCGACATCTTCGTGGTGAAATATGTTCTGCCTTCCATGCTTACCCGCAGTGTGCACATGCGGGTGTCTTCAATATGTACATCCGGCTTCGCTGCAGGTTTTATTGGCGTGGTATGTACACCTTTGTGTGCAAGTACATTTAGTCTAGCCCTCAGTGCCAACGCCGCAAGGTTCCTGCTCAGCATGTCTCTGGTACACTCCAGCCAATCGTGCAGTGTGTCCTGCCAGGCCCTTCGATCGCATTGGCACTGGCCTGTATGGACCCCTTCCGAGCACGCCTTCAGGAAACCGCTGGATAGTCGTCGCCATCGACCATTTCACACGATACACAAAAACAGCCGCTCTGCCTGCTGCCACCACTCGTGATATAGCATCCTTCCTCCTGAAAAACTTTATTCTCCGTCACGGTGCACCTCACGAACGTTTGAGCGATAGAGGACGTGTGTTCCTCTCCGAAGTCATAAACGCACTCCTTGCACAATGTTCATCGCACCACCACCGCCTACCATCCTCAAACTAATGGTCTGACGGAAATATTTAACCGCACCCTTGGTGACATGATCTCCAAATACGTCGCCTCTGATCACACTGATTGGGACCTCATTTTGCTATTCATCACGTTCGCCTACAACACTGCACCACAGGCGACCAAAAACTTCTCCCTATTCTTCATCTTGTATGGCCGCGAACCTTCGAGGACCCTCGACGCTATTCTTCCGTACAGACCCGACTCATCCAAATGTACGCACATCTCTGAAGTAGCCAGCCGCGCCGAGAAATGCCTCAGCTCGCCCGTTCCTTTACAGCCGTCGACCAATGGCAACAAAAATCCCGACCTGACGATGATCACCCGCATTGTCACTTTCTTCAGGACTCCCTTGTGTGGATTTGGGTTCCTGCCGTTCCTGCTGGACTCTCATCCAAGCTTGTATCAAAATATCAAGGACCCTACCGTGTTGTAGCGCAGACATCGCCTGTGAACTATATTGTCGAGCCTGTCACGCTACCTACGAACCAACGCTGTCATGGTCGTGAAACCTTCCACGGAGAATGCCTAAAGCCATACTACGACCAAATGATTCTATGTTCCCAATGAGTCGCCACGATGGCTCCTTTTCCGAAGGGGTGCGATTGTAGCGAAGAGGAATGCCCGGCGCTGCAGACACATTGCGAGTCGTCCGGGAGGCGCGAGCTCGAGATTGCCTGAGCTGCTCGGGTTGAGACACGCTGTCAACGCTGCTCTCTTGCCCTGTATTCACATTACAATACATATGGATATACAGGGTGTTTCAGCGAACACTTTCAAAATTTATTTAAGGTTGCCCGTGGCAGACAGCCCAATTCTAGTTAATGAGCTGGTCTACTCGAAGAGGCGGACATTACTTGCACAAAAAAATGAAATGCATAATCAATTAATTAACAAACATTCACAAATTAAGTTTTTAACTAATTACCTGATGGCCCATATTGCAATTTACAAATTGTAGCCATGGAGTTCGCAAGGCGGATCCACTTAGAATTAATTCTCAGGATAACACCAGTTTCGAGATATTAATTCCCGAACTTTGCGGAGAAATGCATTGGCGTTCCAGTTAATTTTGTGCTTCAATGCATAAAGCGACGTTT
This sequence comes from Dermacentor silvarum, assembly GCF_013339745.2. Classification (NCBI taxonomy): domain Eukaryota; kingdom Metazoa; phylum Arthropoda; class Arachnida; order Ixodida; family Ixodidae; genus Dermacentor; species Dermacentor silvarum. The sequence continues at coordinate 40,829,707 of NC_051156.1, forward strand.
TGTTAAGAACCTAACTGGAACGCCAATGCATTTCTCCGCAATGTTCTGGAATTAATATCTTGAAACTGGTGTCATCCCGAGAATTCGTTCCAAGCGCATCCGCCTTGCGAACTCCACGGCTACAATTTGTAAATTGCAATATGGGCCATCAGGTAATTAGTTAAAAACTTAATTTGTGAATTTCTGTTAATTATTCGATTATGCATTTCAATTTCTTGAGAAAGTAATGTCCGCCTCTTCGAGTAGACCAGCTCATAAACTAGAATTGCGCTATCTGCCACAGGCAACCTTTAAGAATTTTTGAAAGTGTTCGCTGAAACACCCTGTATATATATATATATATATATATATATATATATATATATATATATAAATGTAATGTTTTAAGCAGAATGGTATGTAGGCCAGCTATGCCTATGGTTTAGAAAGGCGCACAGTTATGAAACATGTATATTGACATGCTTACGTGTTCGCTATGGCACGGCTCTGACTATGATCGTGCCACGGCTCTATCTTAAGCAAGTAAACATGCCATTTTCATATTCGTGCTTCTTTTTCTGCGCCCAGCTGTGCGCTTAGCTCCAATTTTATATCTTAATGTCAACTACAAGATCGGCTATTCCCGTCTGCTCTTTGATCCACACTACTCTACTCCTTGCGGTGTCGTGGAGCAGAGGTAGAATACCCGGCCTCAATTCTGAAGATCGTAAGTTCGAATCCTACTCCAGTCCGCTACATTTTCAGGCATGGAGTGTTGCCTAACACCGGCAAGAACAAAATATATTGCCGAGAGCTAGTGGGGCTATACTAGTTGAGGTGCAACCAAACTAGGAAGACCCACTAAGCTTCATCAAAGTCACTCCCACACCAGAACAGGAATTGGCCTCCCTGGTGCAGTATTCGGCCACTACCTCCCTCATGACTCCGACAAAAATTAACCCATGGCTCTCATTCCCCAGTGGCGGCGGAGCACCTGACCAAGGCAGCGGTAAGCCCTGCTACGTGGCAGAGGGTGCTAAGAATCTCTGGGTCCAGACAGGCCGCCGATGGAAAACTGAACCTGGCAACGTTCAACACGCGCACCCTCTCGAGTGAGGTTAGCTTAGCAGGACTATTTGAAGAATTATCAGGCATTGCCTGGGATATTATTGGCCTTAGTGAGGTTAGAAGAACTGGTGAGGCTTACACGGTGCTGACTAACGGCCACGTCGTCTGCTACAGAAGTCTTCCAGATACGAGAGAATCCGGGGTAGGATTTCTAGTCCATAACAACATAGCGGGCAACATCGATGAATTCTACAGCATTAATGAGAGGGTAGCAGTCGTCGTAATAAAGCTGAATAGGAGATACACAATGAAGGTAGTACACGCCTACAGCCCAACCTCTAGTCACGATGATGAAGAAATCGAACAGTTTTATGAAGACGTTGAATTAGCTATGCGAAAAGTGCAAACTCAGTATACTGTAGCCATGGGCGACTTCAACCCAAAAGTGGGGGAAAAGCAGGCTGGCAAGGAAGCAATTGGCAACTACGGAATCGATTCTAGGAATGCAAGAGGAGAGATGTTAGTAGAATTTGCGGAAAGGAATAGGCTCCGAATAATGAATACCTTCTTCAGGAAGTGGACCTGGAAGAGCCCTAATGGAGAAAGAAGGAATGAAATATATTTCGTACTCCGTGCCGATCCAAGCATAGTACAGTATGTAGAAGTGTTAGGTAAGGCAAAATGCAGTGACCATAGCTTAGTGAGGTCTAGGATTTCTCTCAATTTGAAGAGAGAAAGAGTGAAATTAGTGAAGAGGAAACAGGCCAACCTAGAGTCAGTAAGGGTAAAACCAGACCAATTCAGGCTGGTGCTCGCAAACAAATATGCAGCTTTAGCAAAGGAAGATAAAGACAACATAGAGGTAATGAATGAAACCGTAACTAGGTTGATCTCAGAAGCAGCAATTCAGGTGGGAGGTAAGACACCAAGGCAACCAGTATATAAGCTCTCCCAAGAAACAAAGGACGTAATAAAGAAACGACAAAACATGAAAATGTCCAACTCATGAGATCAGACAGAATTCGCTGAACTGTCAAAACTGGTCAACAAGAAGAAAGTAAGAGATATTCGAAATTATAGCGTGGGAAAGATTGAGGAAGCCGTAAAATATGGACGCAGCATTAAATCAGTTAGAAGAAAGCTTGGCATAGGACAAGGGAAGATGTATGCACTGAAAGATAAGCATGGTAACATCATCAGCAATTTCGATGACATAGTAAAAGCAGCGGAAGAATTCTATACTGACCTGTACAGTGCCCAAAACAGCCAAGCTACTTTCATTCGAAATAGTGATGAACCGGATACAGAGGCTCCTTCTATAACTAGCGATGAAGTTAGAAGGGCCTTGAAAGAAATGACCAGGGCAAAAGCTGCTAGAGAAGATGGAATAACAGTAGATTTAATCAAAGATGGAGGAAATATCACGCTGGAAAAGCTTGCGGCCCTTTATACGCAATGCCTCACAACTTCAAGTTTACCAGAGAGCTGGAAGAACGCCAACATTATACTAATCCATAAGAAGAGAGACGTTAAAAATTGAAGAATTATAGAGCAATTAGCTTGCTTTCCGGTTTTGTATAAAATATTCAGCAAGGTAATTTTTAATAGAATCAGGGCAACACTCGACTTCAGCCAACCAACAGACTGGCTTGAAGAAGGGATATTCTACGATGGAACATATCCATGTCATCAATCAGGTAATCGAGAAATCTGCGGAGTGCATTCAACCTCTATATATGGCTTTCATAAATTATGAAAGGCATTTGATTCAGTAGAGATACCAGCAGTCATAGAGGCATTGCATAATCAAGGAGTACAGGAGGCATACGTGAATATCTTAGCAAACATCTATAAGGATGCCACAGCTACCTTGGTTCTCCACAAGAATAGTAGAAACTTACCTATCAATAAAGGGGTCAGGCAACGAAACACAATCTCTCCAATGCTATTCACTGCATGCTTAGAAGAAGTATTCAAGCTCTTAGACTGGGAAGGCTTAGGAGTGAGGATCAACGGCGAATATCTCAGCAACCTTCGCTTTCCCGATGACATTGTCGTATTCAGCAACAATGGAGACGAAATAAAGCAAATGATTGGGGACCTTAATCGAGAAAGTGTAAGATTTGGGTTGAAGATGAATATGCAGAAAACAAAGATAATGTTGAAAAGTCTGGCGAGGGAACAAGAATTCAGGATTGCCAGTCAGCCTCTAGACTCTGTAAAAGAGTACGTTTATTTAGGTCAATTACTAACAGGGGACCCTGATCACGAGAAAGAAATTTACAGAAGAATAAAATTGGGTTCGAGTGGATACGGCAGGCATTGCCAAATCCTGACTGGGAGCTTACCACTGTCCTTGAAAAGAAAATAGTACAATCATTGTATTTTACCGGTGCTAACATATGGGGCAGAAACTTGGAGGTTAACAAAGAAGCTCGAGAACAAGTTAAGAACCGCACAAAGAGCGATGGAACGATAAATTTTAGGACTAACGTTAAGAGACAGGAAGAGAGTGGTGTGGATCAAAAAACAAACGGGGGTAGCCGATATTCTAGTTGACATTAAGCGGAAGAAATGGAGCTGGGCAGGCCATGTAATGCGTAGGATGGATATCCGGTGGACCATTAGGGTTACAGAATGGATACTAAGAGAAGAGAAGCGCAGTCGAGGTCGGCAGAAAACCAGATGGGATGATGAAGTTAGGAAATTTGCAGGCGCAAGTTGGAATACGCTAGCGCAAGACAGGGGTAATTGGAGATCGCAAGGAGAGGCCTTCGTCCTGCAGTGGACATAAAATATAGGCTGATGATGATGATGATGATGATGATGACTACTCCTTTCTCCTAACGTTACGCCTACCTTCTTCCGTTCGATTCCTGCTTGCGTGGTCCCTAACTTCTTCTCGAGCTTCGGTTCTGCCCGGTATGTTAGCGCTGGTAAATGCAGTGATTGTACACTTTTCATTTTAACGAGAGTGCAAAGGTGCCAGTCAGTGTTTGGTAATCTCTGCCGTATGCACTGTAACCGATTTTATTCTTCTTTGTTGTTCATTATTAGTTTTATTCTGTGCTCTTGGTGTATTGAAGTGTTGCCCTAATTTTATTAGAAACTATCATGCTGAATATTTTATGTATTACTCAAAGCAACCGTATGGACCTTCAGTTTTCAATTGTTTAAGGTTTCCATTCTTATGGATTGCAATTTTATTGTTGCAATTTTTGCAGCTCACTCGTACACTTGAAGTCCTGACACATTGCATACAAGGGGCTACAAGCTTATCAAGCGTGATATCTCATCCGCATATGATTAAATCGACTATTATTCCATATCCTCCTGCCGCGTTTCCCCGGGACATGTCTTGCAAGGCCCTTCGGTCTACATCGCTAGTTATAGAAGCAGCCTCTGTGTCGTGCTCCACACTACTTCCAATGAAGGTTGTGTGGTTGCTCAGGTGACTGTACAGGTCAGCACACAATTTTTCTGTAACTTTTATTATAATATGGGAATTGCTAATGACATTACCCTGCTTATCTTTCAGTGCATACATCTTGCCTTGTCCTATTCTGAGTTTTCTTCTCACTGATTTCATGCTTTGGCCGTATTTTACTGCTTCCTCAATCTTTCTGACGTTATAATTTCATATATCACTTACTTCAAGTTTATCACTGTCGACAGTTTGTCGAATTCTATCTGATCGCTTGAGTAAGGCACTTTCTTCTTTTGTCGTCTATATTCCTTTGTTATATGGTAGAGCTTACCTACTGGTTGTCTTGGTGCCTTACCTCCAACTTCAATATCGGATTCTAAAATCAGCCTTATTTTGCCTTCATTCATTACTTCCATCGTCCAAACATAATTACATATAAAAACTGTTAGCCCTTCCACTGGGCTGGAGATGAAAGCCAGCTTCGCTGTACTATGGTGGGAATTGTGTATTTCTAATTATGACTCATAAAATGTGATGGTGTAATTGCTTATTTGAAGTATTAAAAATTAGAAATATGTATGGACCGGTGGCTTTCACTTATATAGTGACCACAGGGACCAGGCCTTATGGTTACTACGGAACACCGCCATAGGGTGTACGGCAAAGGTTGGCACGTTCTTCATAAACACGTAACCATGGCTGCGCGCGTTCGGTGCGAACGCGGGCAAAACGCCGCCGCCGTCGACAACAGTTCTGTGTGTTACTGGTGCTGCTACATGTCCAAGTTTATACAGCTCCTCAGAATTTTGAGAATGACAGGCCATAAACAAATGTCATGAAACGAAACACCGGCAGCGCCGGCTTTTATGGTAAGTAAATCTTCTCAGACTGAAATATTAAAAGTGCGAAAAAAAAACGCAGTTTCGCCCGAAAGTCGAAGCATCAATTGCGATAGAAAATTAGTAACGAGCTATACGGAGTAAACATAGTACTTTTATCGGCTGTATTAACTCGGACACATTCGCTTACCAGCTGAATTTACAAGGATGGTGTCCGCGCGCACACGCAAACATGAATAGATCAGACTCGATGACCGCACACAACCGCTGTCAAAACGCTGGCGGAGCAAGCGCGCCAGCAGCCGCGAGCGAAGGTTTATGCGGTCTATCGCTTCAGCGGAAGCTGAGCGGCGAAAGTACAGCGCATACAAAGGTAGGAGCCGTGCTGCAGATCGCTTTAAAGATACGTTGCGCGCGACTGCCCGTCGCCGCGCAAAGTACAAGTACGCAGTTAATTGCTCGAATAGCCGCACTCCCGCGCTGCCTTCCCGCTTTCTTTCTTTCTGGTGGGAGATTGCGTCGCCAGTTACTCTTGTGCCCGGATACGCATTTGGTGCCGCAGCTAAACGTCGCCTCCGCTCCTTCCACCCACTGCCTTTCGCGCGACGGAAGAAGTCGCGTTTGCTCCCCGTGAAAGCGCGCGCCCTCGCACGCTGTCACTCGTACATACACCATACGGCCAGTGAGAGTTGTTTTCAACATGCGGACACGACCATTGGAGACAGCCCTTAACAGCTTCGCTGTAATTTATATATATGAAGGAAGTAATTGTTCGGATAAATTGAAAGAAGTGCAGGCGCACGTAGCAAAGCGAAAACAAACATCTAAGTTCGATGTTTCGGCCGGGGCTCGGCCTTCATCAAGAATGCAATTGCAAGCACTCAGAGCTGAATTTATACATTTTCTCTGTATAAGCGAAGCCTAGTAAACAAAAAACAAGGAAAAAGGGAAAGAAAAGGAAGAAAACGTAAGGCGTCATGAATACCCAACACTCGTACATTTACTCAAGTAAAAAGACACATTTCGAATCCTATTAAAATTGTATTAGAGCGAAAATATTTTCAGTTAAATGGAAGCACTTCGTGCAAGTCAGAGGCACATCATTGGGCACTAAAGTAGGTCTGAATTAAGCCAACATATTCATGGGCATACCGGAATCAGAGTTTCTTGAGAGCAGCGCGCTAAAGGCAATGTTTTACGAAAGCTTTATAGACAACGTATTCCTAATCTGGTCCACGGCTAGGATGAGGTATTGAAGGTACTTTCTCTGTTCAATGAAGTCCATCTAACCATGTCATTCTCCCGTACACTTTTGGCATAATCACGTTTCTGGATGTTAGTGTAAGTGTGCACAACAACAAGCTTGTGACACGATTTTACAGACAACCAACTTATAAGCACCAATATTTACGTTTTCATAGTAGCCATGTGAAATATGGTAAAGCAGCAATCCTGTACAGCCAAGCTGTTCGTTTCAAGCGGACATGTACTAAAACTAACGACTTTGCATCGAACCGTGAATCCCCGCAGGGGCGTCTGCGTAGGCAGGTGTTTGGTGGGTTGCGACACCACGGACCCGAGCACACGGGGGTTCAACCCTCCCACGCGTAGCCGTGCGTGGCTTAGCCGTGTCTGGGGAAAGGGGGATCCTGGAGGTTGAGCTAATGCCGGGTGTATGGACCTTTCAGGCCCCCCGGCGGAGGCAACACACCTCTTTGGCCTCTGCTTCACACAGACGGCACCCCCGGACTGACCCACCCGGGGGAAATCGGTAGTTGCCTTTTCCTGTCCTCCTCTTCAATCTTCGTCTTTCTCTCTCACTTTCAAACTATCCTGTCCTCTTCTCACTTCATTTTACTTCCAATTTCCCAGGCAGCTAGGGTTAACCTTGTGTGGGTAGCCAACCTTGGATATTCCATATCTGGTTATAGTGGCGGCGTACAGCTGGCGTTTGCAGGACCTATGTTTTCCAGGTCCTGCAGCGTCCCCTCGTTGGGCTCCATGGTGGGTGGCTGGCGCTGCTGCCGAAACATTCACCTATACTTATGGAAAGTTCTTTCCCTGATCGCCGTCTGAAACGAGGGCGCACGGAAGAAGTTTTCAAGTTTTTGGACGAAATACTGAGAATTTTCCTCGATTTCATGTGATTCATTCCGAGAGAAAAGAAAAGGCAGCGAAAATGATCTCACCTTTTCTGGTTGCAAAAACACGGACTGAAGTTTTTGGTCCAGGTTATAAAGTTTCCAGGCTGGCAAGCGGTGATCTCCTTCTGGAAATCCGCGAAAAGAAACAACACGAAAAACTGTCACATCTATTGTCATTCGGGGATCTCCCAGTGACAGTCACACCACACCGCACTATGAACACAATTCGTGGAGTCATTTCCGATGCTGATCTTATGGAACTCTCTGAAGCTGAACTACTAGAGGGCTGGAGTGACCAAAATGTGATCAATGTCAAGAGAATTAAGATTAGGCGCGATGGAAAAGAGATCGAAACAAAGCACCTAATTCTAACTTTCGGAACAAGCACGCTGCCTGAGACCATTGAGACTGGGTACCTAAAGATGTGGGTCAGACCGTACATCCCCAATCCTCTCCGATTCTTTAATTGCCAAAGATTTGGCCACAGTTCACAGAACTGCTGAGGCCGCAAGACTTGCGCTAAATGTAGTGCCCAAGAACACCAATCTGAAAATTGTGAGAATACTCCACACTGCGTGAACTGTGATGGGGAGCACCCCGCATACTCGCGATCATGCCCATCCTGGAGAAAAGAAAAAGAAATCGTGACAATCAAAGTAAAGGAAAACGTATCGTTCAAAGAGGCACGCAGGCGGGTAGTGTACGTGCCAAAGAACACCTTTGCCGACGTGGCGCGTCAGGGGGCAGCGCCACAACGGCCTCCGGCGACTGTTTGGCCCACACAACGTGAGCGGGCGGTGACGCCATCCGCCCCCTTGGCGGCTGCAGCTAGCGCTGCTCCGCCATCTCAGAACAAGGGGCCATCGACCTCCGGGCTGGTGGCCTCCAGGGCCTCGTCCCTCGAGACGAGGCCTTCACGTCAAACTAACCGCTCGCAAGAGCGCGTGTCCAGCGCCTCACAAGAGGACATGAACACAACACCAAGCGTGAGGGCGCAGCCAGCGCCTAAGGAGCGGCGCGATTCCATCGACCGCTCCAAAAAAGAAAAATCTCGTGTCACGGCGCCAGAAAAGGGCCCGTGAGCTAACTTTGTATTCTTGAACGCACAGCACAAAAACACATTCAAAATGAACACACAAATTTTACAGTGGAATGTCCGAGGACTCCTCCACAACCTCGATGACATCAAAGAACTCCTACATAAATATAATCGAAAGGTGCTGTGTGTTCAAGAAACACCTGAAACACACGCAAACAAACTTCCTCCGAAAATATGCTATTTATCGTAAAGACCGCGATGACACGGCCGTGTCATCCGGTGGTGTGGCTATCGCAGTGGACAGAGTTGTTGCCTGCCGAGAACTAAAACTCCGTACGCCCCTAGAGGCAGTTGCTGTTCGCGCGGTGTTGTTTAATAAACTAATTACTATTAGCTCTATATACATCACGCCGAATTATAAACTCCGGAAAACCGAATTTCAAAACTACATTGATGAACTTCCGGAGCCATACATAGTTGTCGGGGATTTAAACGCGCATAACACTTTGTGGGGAGGCAGCCGTTGTGACGGAAGAGGGCGTTTAATAGAAAATTTTCTTTTTTCCTCGGATGCATGTTTACTCAATAAGAAGGAGCCGCGTATTATAGCGTTGCGCACAAAACCTACTCCTCAATAGACTTGAGCATAGTATCCAGTAAACTAATACCTTACCTTGATTGGAACATTATTAAGAACCCTTACGGAAGTGACCACTTTCCAATAGTCATAAATGTAACAAAACAGACTGAATGCTCTCCACATGTTCCCCGATGGAAAATTGAATCAGCAAACTGGGTTCTCTTCAGAGAAATAACATATTTAGCTCAGGGTGACATTGCAGGTTTTAACATAGACGATGCTGTGGCCTACTTTACAGGCTTCATAATAGAGGCTGCCACAAAATCCATCCAACAAACTAACGGGCTAGCCAAAAAGCGTCGCATCCCATGGTGGAACGACGACTGTTGCGCGGAAACAACAAAACAAGGCTTGGAGATTGATTCGCGACTCTCCAACTGCCGAAATCCGCATAAATTTCAAACAGACAAAATCCCAAGGCAGAAGAACACGTCGACGTGCTAAGAGAGATAGTTGGGAGCACTATCTTTGCAGTATAAATTCCTATACAGACGAGAGAAAAGTGTGGAACAGAGTAAACACATTAAAAGGACGTCACACAAAATCACTCCCCTTGGTAAACACAGAAGGTGATAGCCTGGAAGATCAGGCTGACTTCCTGGGTGAACATTTTGAACGCATCTCCAGTGCATCACACTACACAGAACACTTCTTGAAGTTCAAAGAGCGCCCAGAGCGACAGCCCCTCGAACGTAAATGTACGCAAAATGATACATACAATCGACCATTTTCGCTCGCTGAACTTAAGGCATCTCTAAACTGTTGCAATAACTCCGCACCAGGTGGCGATCGTATCATGTACGAAATGCTTAAGCACCTGCACCCTGAAACCCTAAAAACACTATTAAGTCTTTTCAATGCCATGTACGCAGCGGGTTACATTCCATCTTCGTGGATGGAAAGTGTCATCATCCCTATACATAAACAAGGCAAGGACCCATCCTTAGCCATTAGTTATAGACCAATAGCATTGACAAGCTGTATTTGCAAGTTATTTGAAAAATGATAAACCGGCGCTTGATTTGTGTGCTTGAAAGTGGCAAAATCTTAGACCCCTTCCAATGTGGTTTCAGGGAAGGTATGTCCACAACAGACAACCTTGTTCGTATTAAGTCTTATATTAGAGATGCCTTTATACACAAGCAGTTTTTTCTCTCAGTATTTCTGGACCTAGAAAAGGCTTACGATACGACATGGCGCTACGGAATCCTCCGAGATCTTTCGGCGATGGGTGTCCGTGGCAACATGTTGAACACTATCGAAAGTTATCTCTCTAATCGTACATTCCGTGTAAGAGTGGGTAACACCCTGTCTAGGGCCTTCACCCAAGAGACCGGTGTACCGCAAGGGGGCGTGCTTAGCTGCACACTATTTATTGTAAAAGTGAACTGCCTGCATATAGTCATTCCACGAACAATGTTTTATTCCGTTTATGTCGACGATGTGCAAATAGCCTTCAAGTCATGCAATATTGCCCTCTGCGAAAGACAAGTGCAGCTTGTAATAAACAAATTGTCCAAATGGGCAGATGAAAATGGTTTTAAAGTAAATGCCCAGAAGAGCACTTGCGTACTCTTTACTAACAAGAGAGGCGTAACGCCAGTTCCAAGCATTGCAATCAAAGGAGATGCGCTCTCCGTGCGCAGCGAGCACAAGTTTTTAGGATTGATTTTAGATTTTAAACTTACGTTTATTCCTCACCTTAAGTATCTGAGGGCAAAATGCCTGAAGACAATGAACCTTTTAAAGCTTCTCTCGCGTACGACTTGGGGTAGTGATCGAAAGTGTTTGCTTAACTTGTATAAATGTGTTATCCTCTCACGCCTTCATTACGGGTCTATAATTTATAATTCAGCAACGCCAAGTGCATTAAAAATCCTAGACCCCGTCCACCACCTGGGTATCCGTCTCGCGACCGGTGCTTTCAGGACAAGTCCAATCCAGAGCCTGTACGTAGAGTCGAATCAGTGGTCGCTTCATCTGCAGCGGTCATACAACAGTTTCACGTATTTTCTGAAAGTACAAGCAAACATTGAACATCCTTGTTATTCAACTATAAATGACGTGACCGCTGCCACACTCTTCCATAATCGACCTGCAGCGAGAAAGCCGTTCTCTTTGCGTGTGAGGAATCTTAGTGAGGAAATGGGTTTTCCGCTGCTTGAACAATGTCCTATGGCTCCAGCGAAACTGTTGCCGCAGTGGCACTGGCAACTCATAGGGTGTGACACATCGTTCGTAGAGGTCACTAAACACGCACCAGAGGCACACATTAGAATGCATTTCTTAGAACTCCAATCTAAATACTCGTGTACAGAGTTTTATACAGATGCTTCCAAGTCACATGCCGGGGTATCTTATCCAGCCATCGGTCCATCGTTTTCGGAATCCGGTGTACTGCACCCGGAGACAAGTATCTTTACGGCTGAGGCCTATGCTATATTATCGGCTGTAAAGTTTATAATGAAATCTAAACTCAAAAAGACTATCATATTTACAGACTCGCAAAGTGTTGCGAAAGCATTGCAATCACTCTGTAAACACAAAAACCCTGTACTTAATGAGCTCTATTCCATTCTGTGTAAAGCGTATATATCTAACCAGCATGTCATTATATGCTGGGTGCCGGGCCATAGAGGCATTGAGGGTAATGTTCGAGCAGACCAAATGGCCACATCAGTTACATCTCAGGTATTACATCTCCCTACAGCTGCTGTTCCTGCAACAGATTTGAAACCTTTCCTGCGAAATAAACTGCGCAGCTACTGGCAACGCTTGTGGGATGCGGAAAGAAATAATAAAATTCACTTGATAAAACCACAGTTAGGTTTCTGGCCCCCCGTAACAAAAACACGACGAACTGATGTCCTGTTCTGTCGTCTAAGAATAGGACATACATATGGCACCCACAATTTTTTGCTTACTGGTGATGAACCACCAACCTGTGGTAGATGTGGTGAGAGGCTGACCGTCCTCCATGTCCTCGTGGAGTGTCGGGAAGCTGAAACAGAGAGAAGGAAATATTTTCCTCAAGCGTACCGCTATCATCTGCCTCTTCATCCCATCATGTTTCTTGGTGAAGAACCACACTTTAACGCCAAAGCAGTCGTCGATTTTTTGAAAGATGTGGTCCTGTATGTTATTAGTCCATTAAGGTCGTAGCGCATCCTCTCTGCAGAGGATGCCGCTGTGATAGTAGCTCTTTGTAGCACATGCCTACAGGCCCTTGTGGTTCAAGGGTTCTGTTTAGGCAGTTGTGCTTCTTGCCAATTACTGCATCTTAAATATTTTAAATATCGTGTCATTCTTTCTCAACGCATTCTTCATTTCATAGTACACCTCATGAGTCATTGCCATGATTTTAGTACATGTATATTTTACGCACTTTACAGCGATTATTTTTAGGCCCCTTTACAGCCACGCTTCATCTACTTCTCAGAATTCATCGCTCCACTGCACACTCAGAAACACTGGCATGGCGCTCTTTGGCCATAACTGGCCCTTGCGCCATAAAACACCACACATCATCATCATCATCGAACCGTGAACTCCTGCTAACGACTTACTACGCCGGTGTTATTCTCCTTATTTTATCAGCCACGCGATTCAAAAAGCTGACAACCTTCATCGTCATGCGCTTATAAACATCAAATCAGCTCACCCAGATTCACGGATTAACCTTATCTCCATGTATGCAGCATACATTCGTAACATAAATCTCATCTGCCGGAAACATCATACCATACTCTTACAAAGCATGAAAATGCGCCAAATTGTTGCTGAACCTTCGCGGTTTGTATACAGACGGGCCACTAACCTCAGATACGTTGTCGCGTCCTCCAAAAATTACTCAGCTAACTTCAAAGGCTGAACCACGCGGAAGACTATGATGGAAACTCTGTCCAATGACGAGTACCGCTAATGTTGCCAAGAGCACCACGTCTTCATTTTCATTCAAAATCCAAGGGGATTACAACTGCGACACTTGTAACGTTATATATAACCTCGAAGGCACCATTTTCCGCGCAAATTACATCAGTCAAACAGAAACCCCGTTTAGACTATGCTTTAATATTGCCACCTGGTGTTTTGAGCCAGCCAACAATCATCATTGGGTGCCCAGCAAGAACGGAGAAGACGACGAAGTCGAAGATCCCGCGCCAGCTGGAGAACCGTCTTCCTTCGTGTCTGGCATTCTTCGTGTCTGGCTGCTGGTACTGTTGCTTGCGCTTGCCTTAGCGCGTGACAAACTGGTGGAGGTGCTGGGCAATCTAATCTATGCACCAAACCCCTCCGAGCAGCAGGAGCTCCAGTCCCGTACCGGTGGTTACGCCTGTACACCGCGCCAGCAGAAGGATCCGTGGACAAGCCCCTGAGTTTGGACTCCTCCCAGAGACAATGGCAGCTCCGACCACCCCAACCGGTATGGAAGGTACTACGCCGATTCATTGTACGCTACTCAATCCGCGAACACCGAATCCCTTCCACGGTGCCATGCATGAGGATGTTGGAGATTGGCTGGTGCACTATGAACGTGTTGCCGCGTTTAACAAGTGGGACGATGTAGACAAACTGAAAAACGGATATTTCAGCCTTAACGATGGCGCACGTGTTTGGTATGAGAACCGTGCAGATACCCTAACTTCATGGGAAGAATTCAAACGCCGTCTTTTTGAGACCTATGCGAGCCCTGATCGCCGAGAACGAGCTGAGCGTGATCTCCAGTCCCGTATTCAAATGCCGAACGAAGGTGTCGCAATGTATGTCGAGGACATGACGCGTCTCTTTCGACGAGCCGACCCCAGCATGTCAGAAGAAAAGAAGGTGCGGTACCTGATGCGCGGAGTGAAAGAGCAGCTGTTCGGTGGTCTCGTACGCAGTCCTCCCAAGACTGTGTCAGAATTTCTTTCCGAGGCCGTCACCATGGAACAGACTCTTCGGCAGCGGGCAACATCATACGAACGCCAAGTGAACGCTGCCTCACCTACGGACTTCTTCGGAGCTCTCGGGGGCCACGTCGATTTCTTCCGAGAGCTCATCCGTTCCGTCATCCGCGAAGAACTCCAGAAACTGTCGGTACCTTCACAGCCGACGCTCAGCTCTTTGTCCAGCGTTGTCCGTGACGAAGTCCAGCATGCGCTAAGAGATTCCACCCTTCAACAGGGAAGCTCAACCGGTAAGAACTAACAGCCCCCGTATGTCATATTCGCAAGCTTTGCGGCAACCTGCACCACCTTCTTCCCCGTTTCGCACCGCGTCCCCGGCCATACTACCGCCCGACCAAGCGGCCTCGTATTACCACGACAACCGACAGGAGGCCCCAAGAAAATCAGACGTGTGGCGGGCACCTGATCGCCGTCCCCTTTGCTTTCACTGTGGCGAAGCTGGGCATGTCTACCGACAGTGCTCATATCGAGAGCTCGGACTACGCGGATTCCCAACAAACTCGCCGCGACCTAGGTTCGGCCAGCGTCCTCCTGCAATTGAAGAATACGTTGCCCAGCAGCGCGGATCCTCATCAGCTCGACACCAGTCACGCTCCCCTTCGCCGCGGCGGTTTTCTCCGACTCGCCGTACATATTCGAGCGTGGTGCCGGGTCGGTCGCCCAGCCCGCGCCGGGAAAACTAACCACAGCGGCCTTCGGGGGCGAGGCCGCTCAGTCTGGACGTGCTCAAGGACCCCTGCTGACGCGTACGCGGATCGACGATACATCGACGACGACAGTACCTGCTGATTACGGAAGAAAAATTTCCTTGGACATTCCTGTATTGCTCGACGGTCGTGAATTGACTGCTTTAGTGGACGCTGGAGCGGATTATTCAATAATCAGCGAAAACCTGGCCACCCTTCTAAAGAAAGTGACGACGCCTTGGAATCGAACGCCAGTTCGTACAGCTGGCGGGCACATTGTCACACCACTCGGCATGTGCACGGCACGAATAGAGATTCGCGGCTCTACATTTGTTGCCAGTTTGAGCATTCTCGCTCAGTGTTCTCGAGACCTAATCATCGGCATGGACTTTCTCAGGGAGCACGGAGCTATCATCGACATTCGCCAACGCCTCGTCACTTTCTCGACAAAGAGCGCCGCAGCGACGACCAACACCATCCACCCTCGAGCACCTCTTCGTGTTACCGACGACGCTGTCACGTTACCACCGCGTGCAAGTGTCGTGGTTCAAGTGGCATGTGACAGGCTCTTACACGGTGAAGCGGTCGCAGAAAGCAATCACTCGCTCCTGCTTTCTCAAGGTGTTTGCGTAGCAAGAAGCCTTATTGATCTTCATGATGGCCACTCTGACGTTCTTGTCACGAACTTCAGCTACGAACACCGCCACCTTTTCCCCGGTACTGTCATCGCCTACGCCGACCCAATCGCCGATGTCACTGAATGTTTTGTTTCCGAGGCAATTGACACTGCTGAAGCACCTTTACGCAACGTCGACATTAGTCCAACGCTTCCTGAAGACAACAAACAACCCTTGCGCGAGCTGTTACTCGAGTTTCACTCTTGCTTTGCACGGTCGTCGAAGATACGTCAAACGGCGATTACGAAACACCGTATCATCACCTATGACGACGCGCACCCCATACGGCAACAGCCTTATCGTGTCTCCCAAACCGAACGACATGCCATTCAAACGCAGGTGAAGGAAATGCTTCGAGACGGCGTAATACAGCCTTCATGCAGCCCCTGGTCATCGCCAGTCGTGCTTGTTAAAAAGAAAGATGGCACGCTTCGGTTTTGTGTTGACTACCGGAAGCTAAATAACGTCACAAAGAAGGACGTGTACCCGTTGCCTCGTGTCGACGATTCTCTGGACAGGCTGAGGCGTGCAAAGTATTTCTCCTCTATCGATCTGAAAAGTGGCTACTGGCAAATTGAAGTAGATGAGCAGGACCGCGAAAAAACTGCCTTTGTTACTCCGGACGGCCTTTACGAATTTCGAGTACTCCCTTTCGGCCTCTGTTCCGCTCTAGCCACATTCCAGCGAATGATGGATACCGTTCTCGCTGACCTCAAATGGAAAAGCTGCCTCGTCTATCTCGATGATGTCGTTGTCTTTTCGGAATCTTTTGACGAGCACCTTCGACGCCTTCGGAATGTACTCGAAGCCATTCGATCGGCTGACCTTACCCTCAAGCCAGAGAAATGCCATTTTGGTTACGAGGAACTGAAGTTTCTCGGACACGTCGTGAGCGCGGCAGGTGTTCGGCCCGATCCCGAGAAGACTGCTGCCGTAGCTGCTTTTCCAGCTCCAACAGACAAGAAAAGTGTCAGACGATTTTTGGGCTTGTGCGCATATTATCGACGCTTCATTGAAAATTTTTCGAAGATTGCAGAGCCGCTATTTCGCCTTACGCGTGACGACGTGCCATTCCTCTGGACTGATGAACAACAGACCGCCTTTGCGGAGCTACAACGTCGATTGTCTTCTCCTCCCGTGCTTGGTCATTTCGATGAGGACGCCGACACAGAAGTACGCACTGACGCCAGCAATATCGGTCTCGGAGCTATCCTGGTGCAAAGGCAAGACGGGACTGAACGAGTTATAGCCTACGCGAGCCGCACTCTGTCACGCGCCGAGTCCAATTATTCCACCACAGAGAAGGAGTGCCTCGCGGTCATTTGGGCTACTACAAAGTTTAGGCCGTATCTCTACGGGCGGCCATTTAAAGTTGTGACTGATCATCACGCTTTATGCTGGTTGGCCAACCTTCGAGACCCTTCTGGACGATTAGCGCGTTGGAGTCTACGACTCCAGGAATTTAACATCACCATCGTGTACAAGTCAGGCAGAAAACATGAAGATGCTGACACGCTATCACGAGCACCTGTTGAATCTGAGAATCCTGACGAGGAAGATGACAGCGCCTTCCTGGGAGCCCTCAGCGGGCCGGATCTGCTCGCTAAACAGCGATCGGACACTGAGTTAAGGCCCATCATCTCTCACTTAGAAGGCGGCATCGCGTCCATTCCTCGCTCGATTTTGCGACGGTTGTCGTCGTTTTGCCTACGAGAGGGCATCTTATACAAAAGAAACACAGGTGCCGGCGACAAACCACATCTTCTAGTAGTGCCTCAAGCCCTTCGCGACGACATTCTATTAGCCTGCCACGACGAGCCGACATCTGGTCACTTGGGCTACTCAAGGACTCTGGACAGGGTACGAAAGCTGTACTACTGGCCTAGACTGACTGCTTGCGTCAAACGCTACGTGAAAGGATGTCGTGAATGCCAGCGCCGCAAGTCACCCCCCTTCAAGCCTGCAGGCCTTCTACAACCCATCGACCCTCCGCGTACGCCGTTTGATCAAGTTGGAATGGACCTTCTTGGCCCTTTTCCCTTGTCTTCCTCCGGCAATAAGTGGATCATTGTCGCAACTGATTACTTGACGCGTTACGCTGAAACGAAGGCACTACCACGCGGGACAGCATCTGAGGTTGCCCAGTTTTTTATGCATCACATTGTGCTTCGGCATGGCGCACCGTCATTCATCATCACTGACCGAGGGACCGCATTTACGGCGAAGCTCCTGGACGACATCTTCAAGTTGAGTTATACGAGTCATCGAAAGGCCACTGCATACCACCCTCAGACTAACGGCTTGACGGAAAGACTAAACAAAACACTGGCAGACATGATATCTATGTACGTGGATGTGCAACACAAAACGTGGGACGAAATCCTGCCGTACGTAACGTTTGCGTACAACACTGCCACGCAGGAAACCACACGATTCACGCCGTTTCGTCTCGTTTATGGTCGAGATGTCCAAACTATGCTCGACGCCATGATTCCGTATCACGACATCGATGAGCTCGACCAGTTAGCTCCTGACGTCGAGGAGTACATTCAGTGCGCCGAGGAAGCACGTCAACTGGCCCGTGTGCACATAAGACAGCAGCAGTCTACAGATGCAATAAGGTACAATCTCCACCATCGACAAGTTACCTATGAGCCCGGCGACCAAGTTTGGGTTTGGACCCCCATTAGACGGCGAGGCCTCAGCGAGAAACTCCTGAGCAAGTACTTCGGACCGTACACAGTGCTAAGGCGTGTTAGCGACGTGAACTATGAAGTGATTCCTGACGGAGACCTGCCATCGTCCAAGCGCCGATTACCCCGTGCAGAGATTGTACATGTCGTCCGCCTCAAGCCGTATTTTACACGGTGATGTTTACATAGCGTACTGTTGAACAAACTTTTTTGCTGTAGTCGCATCGTCCTCCGAAGAACTCCGAAGCGAATTGTTTTTCCCGACCACAGAACGCATTTTTTGCCTAGTGTGCATGTCCGTATCTGGGCTAGCACGTTTACATTTTTTTTTATGCGTCTTACCTCATTTGTGTACTTTTCATGTACGTCTTCTGTTTGAGCATCGAGTCGATGCTTCATTGGGAGGGGGAATAATGCCACCTGGTGTTTTGAGCCAGCCAACAATCATCATTGGGTGCCCAGCAAGAACGGAGAAGACGACGAAGTCGAAGATCCCGCGCCAGCTGGAGAACCGTCTTCCTTCGTGTCTGGCATTCTTCGTGTCTGGCTGCTGGTACTGTTGCTTGCGCTTGCCTTAGCGCGTGACAATATTAACAAATCACACGCAAAATTTATACCGCAGCTCCTCCTCTCCAAACATGCGAAGAAACTAAGTTACTCTTTCCAAAAATATAAAACCACTATTTGAAATCAGGATTCTCCAGTCAATAGGACAGACAAGCTTGCGCGTCGTTTCTAATACACAAGTTCAGTACACTTTCTAGGGGAATTAACGAAAGTATCGGTAGGCTGGCCTGCATGCCCAACTTTTTTTTTCTCTATTTTTGTTCTCTCAACTATCAAGAGACGCGTTTCGAACATTGCCGACATGGTTGGCGCACCAATGAGTATGTTTCCTGTCTGTTATGCATAATTACTAATGCTTATATATGGTATATAACGTATGGCATGTTTATGAAGCTACATGCATATTTGCGCATCAGTTGTTATACGTTCTTCTCGCCCTTCTATTATGTTGATGTTTATTACTGCACTTTGACATATACTTTGTCATTCCTTTCATACGCGCATAGATTTTGTATCAAAAACAGTCGGCCCACAATAACAAAAGACGCCACCTGTGCAAAGTATGCAATGAAACGTAGTTCGCAGAACTTAGGTTAGTGGTGGTCACTAAGTAGGGTTGTATTGGCCGTCTTCGTGGTCTCACAAAAGTTGCAGTGACTTCAAAGAAAGAAAAAGAGAAACACTTTTGTGGCAGCTGCGACCCGTCACGTGCTCTGTGCTAACATGTGACCCCTCTTCCCTGCATTCCACTGGCTGCGTCTTTCTGTTATATTTCGCACGGCCCTCCCTTGTGGAAGCTACCGAATGTACACGTGCATGAATTCGTAGGCTACTTACGCCTTTTTTTTTCTTGAGCGAATATACGCATGTTGTTAGTCTCCACGCCGTATTCATGGGGCCACTGAAAGCACGCTTGTTTGTATTTATACGTTACCCACGCTTACTTTTCTGGATTCTTTTTTTTTTACTTGAGTTAATGTACGCCTGTTGATATTCATGACGCCGTGAGTTTTAGAGAGCAGCTCTTAGGCGGTCGTTCCTACGGCGAGCGTCGGCCGCTGTGCCTCGTAATCGAGCGAACGAGCTCAGCGATATGTCAAAGCGAACGCGGACAGCAGCGGGAGATGAAAGATTGCAAAAGCGAAGAGAGCACAAGGAGGAAAGAGGTTGGTGCAGCAGAAACATAATACGCGAAGCGGAGGAGCAGGCTATGGCGAAAGTGTGAGAAGGAAAGCGTAGTGCCGCTCAAAACGGGCTTTGCGGCGACGACTGGTGCGAGACTACGCCAGAGAAGCGCGCCGTCGTCTGTTCACCGATGGCATGCAGCGAGCGCGTTACTATATATGAAACCAAAGCGCTGCCTGAGCGGAGGACTGCCTGCGGGGGCTGCTGTGAATCGCGGCCGCGTGCCACCCAGGCGCTGCCTCTAGCGATCTCCCGATTAGCCAGGCAGTCGCGGCACACTTCGCTCCGTTTGGACGCCGCACGAGACAGATTGTCCGCGTCAGCCAGTGTATCGCGAAAGGAAAACACGTATACAGCGGCGCTCAAATTCGTATTAGAAGTATCATAATCGTCGGTGCATTTTTCCTTTTTCTAATATGCTTCTCTTGCAGAAAAATGTATCAATTGAGCTCTGGGTGCTTGCACCCGCAATATTGATGATGGCGAGAGCCCGGCCGAAACGTAGAATTAAATGTTTCTTTGCTTTGCATTGCCTGCACTTCTTTTGAATATACAGGCCGGGTGTTTCATTTTAGCGGCGCCAAATTTTTACAAATTGTCTGTGGCAGATAGCACAATTATAAACCTTGATCTAATCTACTCGATGAGGCGGCTATTACTTCTACGAGAAATCAAAACGCCCAATTGAATAATTACCATAATTACGCTATTAACTTTTAAATTATTCATTTTACGGCACATCTTGCAATCTGTGAATTGGAACCGCTAAGTTCGTAAGGAACGTAAGAAGTTCGTTGGAACGAATTTTCACGATTGAACCACTTTAGAGATGTGAATTTTCAAAGTGTCCCACGAAATACATGGGCGTTCCAGTTAACTTTGTGCCTGAATGCATAAAACAGCGTTCTCCTAAAAAAGTTAACTATAGCACACATGCATTTTGTCAAACATTTTAAAAATTAATATCTCGAAACTGGTTCAGTACTGAGAATTTGTTCCAAGTGGATACGCCTCGCCAACCAGCGGCTATAATTGGCATAGTGAAAGATGTGCCGTAAAATAATTAGTAAACAAGGTAATTAGCGTAATTATGGTAATTCTTCAATTTGGTGCTTTGATTTCTCGTGAAAGTAATGGCCGCCTCATCGAGTAGTTTAGATCAATAATGATCAATCTACTATCTGCCACAGGCAATTTAAACAAAATCGGTGCCGTTACAATGAAACACCCTATACACACACACACACACACACACACACACACACACACACACACACACACACACACACATATATATATATATATATATATATATATATATATATATATATATATATTGTCACGAGCTGTCACATTAAAGGCTTTTCGAAGATGCGGAACCCCTGACACGCCTTACAAGAGACGGTACGCCATTTGTGTGGCATAATGAGCAGCGGGCGGCTTTTGCTGAATTACGCCAGCGCCTTCAGTCAGCACCCGTTCTTGCACATTTGGACGATGATGCTGATACTGAGGTGCATACCGATGCCAGTAGCATTGGCCTTGGCGCAGTGCTCGTCCAGCTTCAAGATGGAGTGGAAAGAGTTATAGCGTATGCCAGCCGCTCCCTGTCCCGTGCCGAGGAGAATTATTCGACTACGGAGAAAGAGTGCCTCGCGGTCGTGTGGGCGATCATCAAGTTTCGCCCCTATCTCTATGGTCGTCCCTTCAAAGTAGTGACGGACCACCATGCCCTCTGTTGGTTGACAAGCATGCGCGACCCTTCAGGACGACTGGCACGGTGGAGCTTGCGGCTACAGGAATTTGACATCACCATCGTTTATAAATCTGGCCGTAAGCATGAAGACGCTGACACGCTGTCCCGCACACCCATTGATCCTGCCAGTCAGGAAACAGAGGATGATGACGGCTTCCTGGGCGCCATTAGTTCGTCGGACTTGAGCAGACGGCAGCGTGACGACGCTGAGATTCGATCGATCATCGATCATTTAGAGGGTCGCGGCACGACCATACCACGCCATCTGTCCCGCTCGCTGACGTCCTGTCTGCGAGATAACGTGCTTTATAAGAAGAATGCTCGTTCGACCAGCCGTGCTTACCTCCTGGTGGTTCCAAGGGACATGCGCGAAGACATCCTCTTCGCTTGCCATGACGAACCAACATCTGGTCATTTAGAATTTTCACGGACACTCGCTAGAGTAAGCGAAATGTACTACTGGCCCGGGCTTTCGGCAAGCGTCAAACAGTACGTTAAAGGCTGTCGTGAATGCCAGCGCCGCAAGACACCATCCGTTAAACCGGCTGGCTTACTTCAGCCAATTGAAGAACCTCACACGCCTTTCGACCAAGTCGGCATGGACATTCTCGGACCGTTTCCTCTTTCTGCCGACGGCAACAAATGGGTGATCGTCGCGACTGATTATTTAACACGCTATGCTGAGACGCAGGCGATCCCACGAGCCACGGCCTCAGAGGTAGCGCAATTCTTCATGCGCCACATCGTCTTGCGTCACGGTGCTCCCTCCACTGTAATAACTGACAGAGGGAGAGCATTCACAGCGCAGCTTATGGACGAGGTTTTTGAATTGATTAAACCAGGCATCGCAAGACGACCGCGTACCATCCGCAGACCAACGGACTTACCGAGCGACTGAATAAGACGGTCACAGACATGCTCGCAATGTACATCGACGTTCAATACAAAACATGGGATCGGATCTTGCCTTACGTGACCTTCGCGTATAACACCGCCGTGCAAGAGACGACGCGCTTCACGCCCTTTCGCCTTCTCTACGGTTGCGAAGTCCAGACGATGCTGGACGCTATGCTGCCGTGTCAAGACGCTGACCTATTGACAACTGACGCCGAGGAATTAGCAGAGCGTGCTGAGGAAGCTCGGCAGCTCGCACTGCTGTATATCGGCCAGCAGCAGTAGGCAGACGCACGAGGCTACAACATCCGCCACAGGGACGTGTCCTACAACCCCCGGGACCAAGTTTAGGTGTGGACCCCCGTTCGCCGTCGTGGCCTCTGTGAAGAGCTGCTGAGCCGGTATTTCGGTCCGTATAAAGTGCTCCGCCGCGTCAGTGACGTAAACTACGACGTAGTTCCGGACACATCATCGCAGACACGGAGTAGGACACAAGGACAACCGAGCTCAGACATAGTTCATGTTGTACGCATGAAGCCATACATTGCACGTCCGTAATTTTTTTTCGTTTTTTTTTCTCTCATTCCCTTCTTTGTTTCTACTTTACCTTTATCTTTGGGAGATTCCTTCTTCGTTCATTGACTGTGCCGGCAGTGACGGCTACTTTTTATGTGTACTTTCGATTTGCCTGCCTTCTTCTTCTTTGTCTTCTACGCCTATTTTTTTAACATCAAGGCGATGCTTTTGTTCGGAAGGGGGGATATTGCCACCTGTAGGTAGTGGGTCGAGGGCAAGAGTGGGTGGAGCCCCAGAGAAGAAAGAAGACTGCGCGCCCCTTCTCTGCGCGAGCCAGCCCCGACGGTCGCGTCGTCCGAGAGCCAGCTACTCTACGGGTTATTAAACTTCAAGACTACTTCTAGAGGCTCGTGACAATATATATATATATATATATATATATATATATATATATATATATATATATGTATATGCGTGTGTGTCTATGTCTGTATGTGTGTGAACGGGACGAAGGGCAACAGAGGTGGCCCGATTGTTATTTTTTATCGTAAGCAGCCAACAGACACACACACACACACACACACACACACATATATATATATATATATATATATATATATATTGTATTATCCCGGTCACGGCGAGCCCATTTCGATGGCGGTGAAGTGCGAAAACAGCCGTGTGCTTAGATTTAGGTGCTCGTTAAAGATCCCCAGGTGGTCTAAATTTTCCGAAGTCCCCCACTACAGCGTGCCTCATTATCAAGTCGTTGCTTTGGTACGTAAACCCCCATAATTTAATGTATATATTGTAATGAAGCAGAATGCCTGGACTAAGGCAGAAGGATTGCCAACAGCAATCGCGGGACGCAGAAGCTGCAGCTTAGAGATTGTGCTCGCTGAAACGCTTGAAGCGTCACCGTCATCGGCCTTTCGTCAAATAAACCTCCTTTCTAATTGGTGGACGTGCTGGGTACACCTCAACGCTACCATCCTGGAACTCCGCACTCGGACGCTAACTACCACCATGCCAGACGCCGAACCACAGATGCTCCCTTCACCACCCGTTGTCGGCGCTGGGACTATTCGCCAGCGGGGTCCTACCGTCTTCAGCGGGACCAACGACAACGACGTTGAAGATGGGCTTGCGTACGGCGAGCGGGTAAGCGCTCATAACAAATGGGACGACTCGACCAAGCTAACCAACGTCACTTTCTATCTCGCAGGCGAGGCCAATCTCTGGTTTCCGAACGTGGTCTACGTTCAAAACAGCCTTTACAGAAGTATTTGACCGTCCCACCGTCCTCAAACTTCGAGATGAGCAGCGCGTGCGCACACGCTCGCAGGACATGGGTGAAACATTCACCAGTTACATGAAAGACTTCGTTGATCTGTGCAAACACGTCAATACCACCATGTCGGAAGCGAACTGCTGCTTCGCCTGAGGATCGTACCCATACCATGTAATTTTTGTCCAGAATGATGGTCTTGGATGTGAAAGACTCATCATGATTAAGCATGTAGCGCCGACTTTGTGTGTAGTTTTGTGTAGTCACCAGTTGATTGTGCGGACAGTGTGACGGGAGGTTTTTCATCGTCGGAGAACGTACAAGACGCAGGGAGGCGCAGTTCTATTGCCTCCGCACAGTGGCTCCTGTGGTGTAGCTGCGGCGGAAGATTTGCGAGCTGTGACGCAGCTCTCACCAGGCACCGATGGCGAAGAGTACGACAAGGGTTGAGCCGCTCCTTCAGAAACGTCAGCCGTTCAAGGCAGCTGTGGCGTGCTGCATAGTTGATGGGGATATGGCACGCCAAAGTGTTGAAAGAAGGTGGTCTTGAGGCCCTCGTACATGTTCTGGTCTGATGGCGGAAAGTCAACAGAGAGAAGACGTCGGTGGGAATTTCTAGTTTGAGGAGTAGGTCCGCCAGAGCTGCGACGACACGCCATTTGCATATAGCTGTGCGTCTACCTGCGCTAACCACACGATTGAGCTGTGTGGACGGTAGGGCCACAGTTGTAAACGCCAAGGGTCGCCGAGCTTCGGTGGGTGCCACTCTTCTTCCAGCAGGTTCATGGAAGCAGGCGGGGCTCGGTAGCTCGCGATGCTGAATCAGTCCTTGTTGATAGTCTGAGGATCACGTCCGGACACCAATGTAAGAAACCGAGGGGTCGCCGCGGAGCGCCCGGCCAAGACGACCAGCTCAGGAGGCTTTTAGAACTGATAGCGCGTGCCGAGCTTGCGCCGATGACACGCGCCGCCCAACTTCATTCTCGTCGTTCACAGCTGTCACCAAGGCGCCGGCTGAGAGCGCCGACCTTAATCGTCCCCGCGTTTCGGCATCGGTTGGCGCTAGACGTATTTTCTATAGCGTATTTCACTTACCCCACCCCCAAAGAAAAAGAAAAGACGCGCAAATGGTGCCATTTTGAGCCGATTGCGTAGATCAAGATCAAATCGAAGTAGTTTATTCGAATCTTGCCGGCGAAGAGACTTCCAGGACATATTCGAAAATGCCTGTGCAAGAGAACTATTCGCAAAGTGAGACTTTCAATGCACATAACTAAATTACTTTCTTGAAAACAGAGCGAGTCTCGACACATTTTTTCGATACTACCTCGCATTGTGGCATTCAAACATACACGTAGCCTAGCGACAGGAAGTTTACCGGAAACCACGTCTGGTTGTTGCTGTGGTTGAAAGACGGCAACACCTGGAGCATTGCAACTTTCTGCTTTCTCGTTTGCAGATGAATGACCCGTTGGAGATGTCGATGTCCATGTCCGTGCAGAATGCATGGTAAGTCCGCAATCCACAAACTTTGACAAAATGTTCTCTACATGGCGCGTCCGGTCACGTTGGCCAAGCACCGACGATGTCCATTCCCTGCCTGCCTTTGACGGTTGTGTTACCCGAGAAGCTAGAATCAGACGGTGTGCATGACAAGCTTGAGCAGGGATCCTTCTCCTTCACTCTTTTTTATGAGCAGCTTTGTCCAGCAGACGGCTCCGTATGCCTTTTCGATATCATTACCACTAAATCCGCACGTAGCTACCAACAACTTGTTTCTCCCTATAGAATTTGTTGTTTGTTAAGCCACCCTGTCTCTGCACTTGCCCCCTCCAGTGCTGGGTAACTTCCAGACTGCTGGGCCAACGCTACTTCAAAGGACTTCAGAGACCGTTTCCAATATAGTCAATGACCCACATTTCTAAGCGTCTTTTATTGTTGTTAAAACCAGACCACGATCCGGATGATCGCCGCACAACGCCAAGTTCAAGTTCTGGTTATATTCTTACCGAGCAAGCTTCAAGTGGTCTGGCACCAACCGATGTCGTTGTGCTTTGCCGCTATGCGGCTTGTAATTAACACATCCTCACGCGCATACTGTCACTTTGAAATTATTTCGACGTGAAACGTCTTTGATATCGAACAGTAGGGGGTCGATTGCTCAAACGGTATGTATCGAGAACATATAACACTAACATAGCTGATATCGTTGGAATGGCACAACCCGCACGCCTTAATTTGTGAACATTGCGTACAGGAAACAAGCGATTACACAGCCACCCATATTTTGCGTGCCCATATGGCAGCTGTTGCTGTGCCACACATGGCCTAATTGCAGGTAATTGTACATGATGTTCATAAAGACGTGCTCGGCAGTACCCTTGTCGATGCGAGGAAGACTGGTCACGTTACAGTGAGCTCCCTTCGTCAGGATAAGTAGAATGCACCAATCTCAAATCGGTGCTCAAGAGGAGTAATAAGGTTTACAAGCGTGTAACATGTTACAGATATTTGACAGTTGCTAGGCTATCGCGTCACAGTGTTCGAAAAGTAAAGCCCAGTAATGGCGTGAAGACGGTCGGGCAGCAAGACAGAGGCATGCCGACCCTCGCTCACCACCTTTTACGGCAGGGGAACATGTCTGTCTCAATATAGGGAGCTCCAGCGCAGGGGATTTAGGCAAGCGCAGGAGTCCCTACCATAAGAGCATTGCGGGCTTAGCCGACGCAGGCACGCTCTTGCGCCACAAGTAGGGCTTTCTGTTTGGCCACAGAGTTTCCTACAACTATTTCTACAAGGAACGCTGGCGCTGCGATCGTTCGACCACCACAGAAATGACGATTAGCAAATCGATTTATCTGATCTTCATGCTTCTAGGTTCAGACATTCTTTTGGCTTTGCTTAGTACGCCTTATCTGTTATTAGGGGCCTAACTTTCAAAACGATATAAAGCGTGTTTTATTTTAATTACATCAAAATTTTAGAAAATTGCGTGTGGCAGATATCACAATTCAAATTCTTAATCTAAACTACGCGATGAGCTAGCTATTACTTTCATGAGAAATGCAAATGCCAAATTGAATAATTGACGTAATTACGCGCTATCTTGCGCTAGCCTATTCCAACTTGCACCTTCAAGTTTCCTTGTTTCATCACGTCACCTAATTTTCTGCCGTCCTTGATTACGCTTCCCTTCCCTAGGCAACCATTCAGTCACTCCATTGGCGCACTGGTTATCTGTCCTAGGCATTACATGGCATCCACAGCTACATTTTTTCTCTTAATGTCTGCTAGAATATCGGCTATCCCAATTTCATCTCGGATTAACACCCCTCTCGTCCTGTCTCTTAACGTTACGCCTAATATTTTATTGCGATATAAATTATATGGACACTCCAAGCGCATTTCTGCCATCGCCGTAAGGTTCCGTATAAAGTCCAACGGCGATAACATCGTCGCCCCCCCCCCCCCCGTACGCTGTGTGTACGAGTGAAAGCGTATGAGGGTGAGCCGGCAATCGCGGCTCAATGTAGCGCATGCGAGGGAGGAAGGCAGGCCAGAAGCGCGCGGTATGCTATCGCGCGCGAGGTACGAGGGCCGGGCGACAAAGAGGGAGAGGGAGGGGTAATTCTGATCCCTCAGCCGCTGCTCACACCGGCCGCGCGGGCGCCGTATCTTTAAAGCTATCTGCGATGGGGACAAAGTGCATGCGCCGAGTGCCGGTAGCTTCATAGGGGCTGTGATTTCGACATTTAGTTCGCGTAGAAGCGAGACCAGAGACAGCGCAGTGTCAATTTGCCCGCTGCTGCTGACGCGCTTTCTTACTCCGGCGTTTTCACAGCGAGTTGCCGCGGTCATTGGATGAGATGTGTTCGTGCTTACCTGTGCGCGCGTGACACCGTGCTTGTCTCTCGTTAGTAAGCGAATGTTTACAACGTTATACGGCCCATTAAACAGCCCATGCAGCACACCAACAATTGTCCAAGCACGACCCAATTCTGGCAGGAATCGGTACCAGTCCTTAACTAATGCTGGCATATTGGCCAAGTGCAACCCAATCCAATGCTGGCCCAGAGTTGAAACCAAGATAGGCCGAATATTATGCCAATGCCGCAGCCATTGTTTCGCTAGTGTAGGAACAGCGCTGAGCCATGTCGTTGCCATTATTAATGCCATATTTCGGCCAAAACCCTTTGCTGGCTCTGGACATTGCAGCCATTATTACTGCGAGCCTTCTGTATAGTGGAATTTTTGATAGCAATTTTTCCCACACTGGCTCTATCAATTATCACTAGGAAAACGCAATAAAAACATATTAGGTCAAGAATCAAAAGTCCTCTATACACATGCAAATAATAATAAAAAATACTGAAAGACATTTTTATAGCAGTTTATTTACAAAAAATAAGCCCAAACAGGCATTTCCCGTGGGCCTAAATGGGTGACACTGGATTATGTTAAAACAGTTTATTTGCAAGCAAGTGCCAAAGAGCCATATCTCGTGAACCTACGTGGATGGCGGTGGATTAGGCAGGGCCCTGAGGATAGCAATTAGGCAAGGCTGCCGAGGACGGTGGGCTGGCCAGGGAGCTGAAGTGGGTAGGCTGTGTTGGTCAGCGCTCGGATGACGGTGGGCTGGGCTGGCCCCTGAGGACCGCGATAACGCAGTGGTTTCATTGCACTTTGCTGCCACCTTCCATAGCTACTTCCCCTTTATTTGGAGGAGATGCTTGCCCTGGAAAATGAAAAGAAATATTATCAGAGATGACGGAATGACAAATGTATGTGGCAATGTTTTCATGCTTTCAAATCACCCTACTGCAAGAATAGAATCGAAGCTAAACATTTCAAAAGAATTACTTGTCTGGTTGGGAAAAATAATTAGGACATTGAGAGTGACTTCAACCGAATAAAGATAATTTATTATCCCAACGTTTCGAACCCCCTTTGGCTCCTTCTTCAGGAGATATTCTTCGGAGGTGGCGGTGTGCAGCTTTTAAAAATGTCCTAGGTCAAAAAAGGAGGGGAGAGAGCGGAAAGTGGGGAGACATTTGACAGGACACCTTTTCTTGACAGACGGGAAAAGAGAAAGGGTGTGGTGGCGGCGGCGTTGCTGGTCAACTGGGATGACCGATGCTGGGGCGCTTGACCGACGGGAATGCCGTTCAAGGGGCCGGGGTTGGGGGGGAGTAGATGTTTGAGCAGAGAGTTTCAGAGGGCGAATCAATAAATTTTACCACAACAAAGTTGTGGGGCAACATTAGGTTATATTGTAACGGTATTTCGAGGAGTAAAATACAAAAACTGGTTTATTAAGGGCGAACCTGTGCCCTGGAACTAACTATGTACACGAAGAGTTTTCAAGAACGTTCCACACGAGCGTCTCTGCGCCGAACGCACTTCTTTCTCTTCCAGTGATGGTCCGCGCCCCTGTCTCGTGCTCGTGCACGAGTGGCATACATTGCGCCACCCCACGAAACCAAGCAGGCGCTCGAGAGGTAGCAGACGCTCTTTTGACACAGTGGCTCGCTGGCTACCGTCATAGAACACATGTTTAGAAGCAGACTTGCGGCATTACTCCCCCTCCCAATAAGCATCGTCCCGATGCAGGCAGGAGGGTAGCTAACTTTGTCGGAGGCTTTTCGTTATCGCTCGTAATAGAGCTTCATGCGGACTATGTGGACGACGTCAGCAATGCTAGGGCGTTTAGTGCGCTCGTTTCCACTAGGGATTACTTCGTAAGTCAGGTCGCTTAGTCGACGGATAACTTCATAAGGGCCAAAGTACCGTCGTAGTAGCTTTTCTGAGAATAAGCGACGTCGCACTGGTGTCCATACCCTCACCTTGTCACCCGGCTGGTACTGAACTATTCGGCGGTGCCTGTTGTAAGAACGTGCATCCTTGCATTGTTGATGGCGTAATCGGCATCGTGCCAACTGGCAGGCTTCTTCGGCTGATTGTAGGAACTGGTAAACGTCGCACGGGTTGCCGTCGTCATTATCTGCTGGCAGCATGGCATCCAGCGTTGTTGTGACGGTGCGCCCATACACAAGTTCAAACGGAGTGACACGAGTGGACTCCCGTAGGGCCGTGTTGTAGGCGAATTTAGCGTAGGGCAGGATCTCGTCCCAAGTCTTATGCTCGATGTCAACATACATTGACAACATGTCAGCAATGGTGCGGTTAAGGCGTTCCGTCAACCCGTTTGTTTGGGGGTGGTATGCAGTGCTTTTTCTATGACTGGTGTTAGTCATCGTCATCAAGCACTGCATCAACTCAGCTGTAAATGCTGCACCTCGATCTGTTATGACAACCATTGGGGCACCATGTCGAAGCACTATGTTGCGAACAAAAAACTTGGCAACTTCGACGACCGTTCCCCACTCAAGGCAGCCAGTTTCAGCATATCGTGTCAAATAGTCGGTCGCGATAACGATCCACCTCTTCCCTGATGACGATGTGGGAAATGGTCCAAGAAGATCCATCCCAACTTGTTGAAATGGAGTCTTAGGTGGGTCTATGGGTTGAAGAAGACCAGCTGGCTTTACGGGTGGTGTTTTGCGCCTTTGACATTCGCGACATGTCTTCACGTAGTGCTGTACTGATGCTAATAAATTCGGCGAATAATACTTTGCATGGATTCTGGCGAATGTTCGGGTGACACCCAAGGCCTGATGATGGGTCATCATGGCAGGCTTCTAATATTTCAGGCCACATAACTGACGGTACGACGAGTAAGAACTTTTCATTGTTGTTTTGGAAGTTTCTCTTGTAGAGTGCGTCATCTCGGAGGCAGAATGAAGATAATCCTCTCTTAAACACTCGTGGAACTTGAACGTTATGCCCTTCCAGATACTTTATGAGTGGGAGCAAATCTGCGTCGGCCTGTTGATGTTCGGCGATTTCCGCGGCTCGCATAACACAAAGGAATGGGAAATCGTCGTCTTCGGAAGGAGGAGAGCCGACCGGTGCGCGTGACAAGCAATCAGCGTCGTTATGCTTTCGCCCAGACTTTACACAACGGTAATATCGTATTCTTGGAGTCTGAGGCTCCACCTCGCAAGTCGTCCGGATGGGTCTTTCAAGCTTGCCAGCCAGCACAGTGAATGGTGGTCGCTGACTGCATGAAACGGCCTGCCGTAGAGGTATGGTCTAAACTTGCTGATGGCCCATATGACTGCCAAGCACTCCTTCTCTGTCGCAGAATAGTTTCTTTCAGCTTTTGAAAGAGTGCGGCTAGCGTACGCTATGACCTTCTCTTCTCCATTTTGCCACTGAACTAAAACTGCGCCAAGACCCAGATTGCTGGCATCTGTGTGGACTTCTGTGTCTGCGGTTTCGTCGAAGTGGGCGAGGATTGGCGGGGATTGCAAACGCTTCTTTAATTCTTTGAAAGCAGTGTCTTGTTCGGTATGCCATACGAAGGGTATGTCTTCTTTCGTGAGTCTTGTTAGAGGTTCCGAAATTTTAGAGGAATTTTCTACAAATCGTCTGTAGTAAGCGCATAAGCCCAAAAATCGACGCACCTCTTTCTTATCTCGTGGCTTTGGAAATCCTGCGATTGCTGCAGTCTTCTCGGGGTCCAGCCCAATACATTGAGCGCTGATGACGTGATCCAAGAAACGAAGCTCTTCAAATCCAAACTGGCACTTTTCCGCTTTGATTGTCAAGCCGGCCGACTGGATAGCCTGGAGCACTGAACGTAGCCTCTCCACGTGCTGCTCGAACGTTGAAGAGAATACCACAACGTCATCCAAGTAGACTAGGCATGACTGCCATTTGAGACCCGACAGGACACTGTCCATCATGCGCTGGAAGGTCGCTGGCGCGCAACAGAGGCAGAATGGGAGTGCTTTAAACTCATAAAGTCCGTCCGGAGTAACGAATGCTGTTTTTTCACGATCTCTTTCGTCCACTTCAATTTGTCAATATCCGCTTTTTAAATCCAATGAAGAAAAATACTTTGCATCACGCAGCCGGTCCAAGGTGTAATCGATACGTGGCAAGGGGTAGACATCACGCTTGGTGACGCTGTGCAGTTTCCGGTAATCAACACAAAATCTCATTGTGTTGTCCTTTTTCCTGACAAGAACTACCGGGGACGCCCATGGGCTGTTGGACGGCTGAATGACATCATCTTGAAGCATCTCTTGCACCTTATTCTTTATGATCTCCCGTTCTTTCGGCGATACTCGGTATGGGTGTTGGTATACAGGTCTGGTTGCTTCATCTGTTATTATACGGTGTTTAACAATCTGCGTTCTCCGTACTCTTGAGGAACTAGAGAAACACTCTGCAAAAGCACCTATGAGGTCTTGTATGGTTTTCGCCTCGGCTGGCGATAGGTGGGGCCTTATTGCAACTGCTGCTGTGGCCTTATTCGTAGTTTTCGCAGGAGGTGGCTCCGACTCCAGGGTACATAAGCTTGTCACTGTAGTAAAACTGTGCAGGAAGGCGATGGCAGTGTCCTTCGCGACATGCTGACGTTCATTTCCGAAGTTTGTCAGCCATAGATTGGCAAGCCCATTGCGTAAGCGGATAATGCCCCTAGCAATGCAAATACCTTTCTTCAGCAATAGCTCGACATTGCCGTCCGCTATACCTTCGGTGTCAACGAATGCTTGATTTCTGACGCGAACCAGTACACTGCTTCGTGGTGGCACAGTTACGTCTGCGTCAAGAACTCGCAAGGCAGTGTAGTCCGGTTTCTCAGGCTCCTCCATGTCAATGGCCAGCTTCATAGAGAAGGAAACGCTAGAATTCTGCAGGTCAATTATAGCACCGTTTGCGTGCAGAAAATCCATACCGAGTATAACGTCTCTCGAACAGTCCGGAAGTACTACGAATTCGGTAACGTAAGTTACACCTTGAATCAGCACTCTTGCAGTGCATATTCCTAGAGGATTAATTAATAAGGTGACCCCCAGCTCTACGTACGTGCGGTCCGTTCCACGGCGTCAAAACTTTCTTTAGCTGTTTTGCGAGTGCGTAGCTTACGACTGAATAATCAGCACCCGTATCTACTAAAGCATTCGATTCATGTCCATCCACGGCAATAAGTAAGTCTGAAGAAATTTTCTGCGTACTTATCGTAGTCGTCGCTTTCTGCTTGTCGCTACTGCACTGCAACATTGACGGAGGATCTTCGCTTTGTCGAACGTCAGCGGCCTTGCCTCCCCAGGTCGCTGGCTTTAGTTTTCCGGGCGCGGGCTTTCTGAGCGACGCCTTGGGGAACTTGAAAAGGGTCGTGGGCTTGGTGATCGGTAGCGGGCGGGCGCTGGTGACCGTGACTGGTGTTGGTAACTAGCAGCTGCAAGTTGACTTCGCGACAAGTAATCTTCGATATCTATGGGTCTTTCCCCATTGTGGGGGCAAGGTGCATTGACAGCGAATCCACGAAGGCCGACTCGCCGATATGGGCATCATCTGTACATGTGTCCGGCCTCTCCGCAATGGAAGCAGAGCGGCGTCCTGTCGGGTGTGCGCCACACGTCGCTTTTCCGTGGTCTGTACTCGTGGTCTGTACTCGTGGATCTTTCTCCCTGGAAAGATGCACTGCGGGGAGCCGGTGGGCGTGCACTGAGGGCTGCGAATGATGTATTCTGCACGGCAGGCTGACGCACAGCGTCAGCGTATGTTGGTACGCGGCGTTCCTGCAGTGGTTGCCTGAGTGAAACAGGCTGCACCTCCGGTTGCGGTTCTAACATGGCATGCTCAACTTCATCCCGAATGACGGCGGCCAGCGAAGAAACAGTCGACGCGACTTGCGGTTGCTGCAGCTTCCGACGCTCTTCTTTAACGATAGTTCGCACCAGCTCTCTCAACGCTTCGGTGTTGCTCATGCCTGCCGAAAGAACGTCCACAGGGGCGCTGCTGACATCACGGTTCTAAAGTCCCTAAAAAAAACTAAAGTAGCGCCATTGATGATGATAAGTGGTTCTTGAGGGAAAGGGAAAGGTTGGCGCTATCTTCTGCAGCCCTTGAGGGAGCACGGCTCAGCACGGCTCAGCGCCAATAAAAAGTAGCGCCATTCGTGTCGCCCATGCAGGCTCCTCCTCTCCCGCGTGTCTTGCAGATTGTAAATGGAGCCAGTTGAGGGGTGGCATGGCTGTTGGCCGAAAAGATGGGCTTGTTCAAATCTTTCCGCTAAACGGACTAGAGCGCTGCGGTCTAAAGCGATTCATTGGAAGAGTGTTCGAGAGATAAATACGGCAAGTATCATGCTTTGTAGACCAGTGAAATAATAAAAACGCTTGCACTGCAAAAAACATCACCTCAAGCAAGCAATACTCGATGCGAGAGCCGACCGTTTGCTTGCGGACGTGCTCGGCGCTGACGCTCTCGATGGCAGCGCCACTATCGCCGTGTAAACTCGGCGGCGCTAAGAATCTGCAAGCATGACGCACTAGCTTTTCTGAAGGTAGTGAAGGCGACATTTTGTCTGTCCACTGCGTTGTTTATTTTGGCACGCGATGCCGACCCGAAGAGCCGCGAAACGAGCACGCGTTCCACAGACGACACCGGCGTACCGTTCGCCGAGCGGCTGCCCGAGCGCGGCCGCGCGCCGCTTTCGCTTTCGCGTCCGTAATTTCTCCTGGACGCTGTAGGGGCGCTGCTGCAGCTACTGAGACCAAGTACAAGTGGCATGGGAAGGTCGAAAAGGAAATGAAATGGTGGGAATTCACCAAGGATTGAAGCAAGGATGCCCTCTGTCACCATTGTTGTTCACGCTTTACGTCAAGGGCATAGAAAGACGACTGGAAAACAGCGAATTAGGTTTTGATTTATCCTACGTGCGTAATGGACAAATGGTGCAACAAAAGGTCCCTGGATTGATGTACGCAGACGACATTGTGCTACTAGCGGACAATAAAAAAGATTTACAGATACTTGCGAATATCTGTGGGAACGCAGCGACAAATCTAGGCCTTAAGTTTAGCACAGAGAAATCAGGGATTATGATCTTTAATGAACACACGAGTAACTTCGTGGTGTCAATTCAACAGCAAGTAATACCCATAGTGAAGCAATATAAGTACCTCGGCGTACACATAAACGAAGGAAAGAATTACTCAAGCAACCACCAAGATAATCTGAAAATAAAGGGGAAGCGGAATGCAGCATTAATGAAACACAGAGCACTGTGGGGCCACAATAAGTATGAGGTGGTGCGTGGAATCTGGAAAGGAGTAATGGTGCCAGCGCTAACATTCGCAAATGCCATTATATGCTTAAAATCGGATATATTGGCGGGTTTAGAAGTTAACCAAAGATCAGTAGGCCGGTTGGCTTTGGGGGCACACGGTAATATGACAAATGAGGCAGTGCATGGAGACATGGGTTGGGCCTCTTTTGAAGTCAGAGAAGCACAAAGCAAAATTAGTTTTGAAGAAAGGCTCAGGAACATGGATGAAAATAAATGGGCGGCTAAAGTGCACAAGTATCTCTACATGAAAAGCGTGGACACAGAATGGAGGAAGAGGTCAAGGAAGTTGGCAACCAAGTACAGGATAATCGAAACTGTAAATAGACAACCAGGGGTAATCAGAAAGAAAGTGAGAGAAATAGAGACCGTGAATTGGATGCAAAGAATGGAAACGAAAAGGACAATGGAGATTTACAAGAATGAGAAGAAAGAAATTAGAAGGGAAAAACTGTACGATAACACAAAGGGCAGTGCCTGGCTATTTGAGGCTCGAGCCGGTTGCCTAAGGACGAAAACATATCGGAACAAATATTCGGAACTAGATGAGACATGTGTATGCTGCAGTAAAGATCCAGAGACCACTCAGCACATCCTAATGGAATGCGACGGGATCCACCCAGCGAGAACCGTAGGTAACGTGCAACTCCCAGAAGCGCTTGGGTTTAAAGTGGAAGGAAACATAAAC
This sequence comes from Dermacentor silvarum, assembly GCF_013339745.2. NCBI lineage: Eukaryota > Metazoa > Arthropoda > Arachnida > Ixodida > Ixodidae > Dermacentor > Dermacentor silvarum. The sequence goes on from NC_051156.1 coordinate 40,865,942, forward strand.
AGATCAGCCGTAGAGATCAGCAAGAGACGATTAGAGTACTGGTGGAAAAAAAGCAGGGAAAATATCGATACGACCTGATCTCTTAAAATCATAGGCAGCGGTACAAGCTAAATTTTTGAAAAAGGTATACAAAAATGCGAGATAAAGAACATGTGTAGTATACCTGATTAAATCAAGCAGGCTAGGTGACTATTTGTCGCCACCCCGTTTCAAAGGGGATGCCAATAAATCATCATCATCATCATCATCAGAGAGGAGGCAGAGGCGAAGGGGTGCGGTTGGCGCTACTTTATTTTTTTTAGGGACTTTACACGGTTCTAGTGGCGGGCGCGCTGCTGCAGGGCCTTCTCTATCGTCGTCGCCTCGGTGCGAAACTCCGCAACAGTACGTGGCGGGTTGCGAACCAACCCGGCAAATAGCTCCTCCTTCACGCCACGCATAAGATGGCGCACTTTCTTCTCCTTGGACATGTTGGCATCGGCACGTTTGAACAGACGGGACATGTCCTCGATGTACATGTCGACATTCTCGTTGGTGCGCTGGTTCCTGGCTTGCAGAGCATTCTCAGCCTTCTCTCGGCGATCGGCGCATGCAAACGCAGCAAGCAGATGTCGGCGAAAGTCCTCCCACGACGTTAACACCGCTTCGTGATTATCATACCATGTCTTTGATGAATCCCCCAACACGAAGTACACGTGGCGACGTTTCCGTGCCGGGTCCCAGCCGTTGACATCTGCGACCCTCTCGAAGTGCTCCAACCAATCCTCGACGTCTTCGTACGTGTCGCCGTGGAACAGCTCGGGCATGCGCGGCGGGTACAGGACGACCTCAGGTGATGTCGCCTGGCTAGTCATCGTCGTGGCGTCAGTGGAAGACATCGTCAGTGTGGCCGTAGCAGTGGGAAGCGGTCCGAATTCAGGCGGGTCTCCCCGAAGTCGGCGGCTGGCGCGCTGGTGCACTGGGGTCACCTCTCCAGATTCCAATCGCTGAGGATCGGGGCTCCGGTCTCTGGCACCCAGGGAACTTCCAAACATACCCAGCACCTCTTCCAGAATGTAACGGTATTTCGAGGAGTAAAATACAAAAACTTGTTTATTAAGGGCGAACCTGTGCCCTGCAACTATGTACACGATGAGTTTTCAAGAACGTTCCACACGAGCTTCTCTGCGCCGAACGCACTTCTTTCTCTTCCAGTGATGGTCCGCGCCCCTGTCTCGTGCGCGTGCACGAGCGGCATACATTGCGCCACCCCACGAAACCAAGCAGGCGCGCGAGAGGTAGCAGACGCTCTTTTGACACAGTGGCTCGCTGGCTACCGTCGTAAAACACATGTTTAGGAGCAGACTTGCGGCAATATTTCAACATATATGGCATGTTTGGTAGAAGGTGTTAAAGGGAAGATTTACAACAAACAAAATGCGCAGGATCCCTCCGTCTTGTTTACACCCCACACCTAGTCAACGTAGCAGTTTAGAATTAAAGAAGTGCAACAAAACTGCAGCACAAAATGCCTAGTTTCAAATAGTGTAGATACAATGCGGCCTTCGTGCAACATTTTATATGTGAAATTTGAGAAGTTGTGTCCGGAATGGGGCACTAGCAAAAATAGGCATTTATTACACTGAAAGAAAAAAAGAAAATACTGCCGCGTGTGCTTGCGGGAAATGATTCTTACCTAGAACCATGAGAACAAGGCAAGTTTCTCGGAATGATTAGCAGGATCAGGCAGCACCCATGGCATGATAAAATAAAAGTCCTGGAATTTGGGCGAAATTCACAAACAGAGATTGAATGTTGTTCTACGCTTGGCACTATTGAAAGACTGTTTCTAAAAGAAGTTAGGCATGTACAGGAACTCTACCTTAGCGAGGGCTGTTTCAGTAGTATATATACCACGTGATAAAGCTTGGGTTGGCAGCAGTTTATAGCACTCATCCTAATACAGCATAAAATAATTGTCACTCCAGCTCAAAGCCGTTCTGCTCAGTAAAAGTTGATGGATATACACCATAAATTTATCAGCACCTAAATTTACGCGGGCCAAAAATAAATAAATAAAGACAGCAGAATTCAATGATTCTTACTGCTCTGCGCTCACTTACTACGACAGCAGCATTTTCCAGCAGGGAAGACCACCGTTTAATTTTCGATTGCCTGCTTTTTCCAGAAATAATTGCGTTCTCCCACTACGGTGAACTCGACAACGATCTAGCGGTTGTATGAAAATATATTCACTTAAATAAAGGGTATTGAAAAATATATCTTATCTCATTTGAAATGCATTCACTACACATAAACAACTGTTTAAATTTCTAATCAGCCTAAATATAAAATCCGCACATCACTGCCCCAAAATTATAGCAGGCAAACGCAACATAACATTGTAATCGCCACGACACACCGTGCTCCAGGCCGTCCCGAATCTACACATCGATGCAGTGCAGAAGCAACATTAGAAAAAAATTGCAACCTTAAGGAAGCAACAATACTATAAGAAATGTTAGAACTTCAACAGTAATATGCACACAAAGTGTGCAATTAAAGCGACAAGAAAAAGCGCTTGAGTAGCTGGACATAATTTTTAAGGCAACAAGTAGTATCCTGAAATTTACTTGATTGAAACAATCTTGCTTGTAAAACACACAACTCAATGCAAGGTTTCCTATTTTACTCCATCTAGCAAATTTGAAAATTTACAACATGCGCAAAAGAAATCCGCTCACCGTTGTAATCTTCAGGTTCCTGTGTTTCCGAGTTCATCCCAAATTAAAGACGGTTGTGGCCAGCGCCGACTTTTTTTTATTTGTGGCCTTCGCCTATAATTAGTTCTAACACTCACAAAACCCGGTCCAAGTTTGCTGCGTATTTTAAGATGAAGGCTTCGCAGTAGGAATGACGACTGCAAGCCAGCATTTTTCACGATAGCAGTACGCTGACAAGAACCGACAACGACTGCAAGCAGTCACGCCACCCAGTCGGTATGCAAGCTATGCATAGATGGAAAAAGTTCGAAGAAAGGGTGAATGAAGAAAACAGCATAAACGCCACGCTCTCCCCCGCGGGCCTAGCCACACCGCGATCTTCGGGTGGTAGCGACGGAGGGAGACAAGAGGAACAATAGTGACCCCCCCCCCCCCCCCGCATTCCGCCGTGCGTGCACACGCAGCTTATTCTGCTTCAGAATCAGCACTTATTATTCAAGGTCGGGACATATTACAAGTATTTAGTATACAGAATGAGGTCCCATAGTCAAGACTGTATCGGGACCTCCTGTACAAGAGCAATTATGATAGTTAACATCTTAAAGCAACAGTAGCAAACAATAAAGTAGTACACAAGCAAAAAAAAGAGGGTTAACCGAACAAAATACTCAGTAGATTGTAAAGAATAACAAGGTTTAGCATATCTCATGGGAACAAGAAGAATTGAAATAAAATAAAAAATTAAAATATAATAATCGTTTTATTTGCTTTGTTACACGAATAAAGAAATAAAAACTACGGATGAAACAAAAAAAGACTTATCAAACGAACGGGACACAATAAATCTCGTTAGTCTTTCAACAATAAATGCATTTGTAGTTCTCCTTTAAATTTCTGTAAAGATCTTGAGTTTTTCATTATAACTGGAAGAGTCTTCCATATTGCATATGAAGGTGAATTCTACGATCTGTTTGCCGTAGTCAGTGCGGACTCTTGGTGTAAGAAATTGGTTTTTAAGGCAAATCTGGTGGTACTGTAACTCATCAGGTTAGATGGTGAAAATGTCATCTGTGGTAGCTCGTTATTCAGAAATCTGTAGAAAAAAATACCTAGGTTATATTTAGTGAGTTCAGAAATGTAAGAATGTTATTCTCGTGTAGTAGAGATTTGGCATTAGAAAACGTGAACTGCAAGTAATTATTCTTATGGCTTGGTTTTGAACTATCTGGAGAGACGCAATATGAGTATTATGGGTGTTTCCCCAACATACTATACCATAAGTATCATTCTTTGTACAAAAGAATGATTAAAGTGAGAGTAATGTGCTGCGCGTGAAGTAAGGGTGTGTTTTAATTAAGATGCGTATACCGTAAGCAATTTTCATTTTTATGTTTGCTATATGATTTAGATATTTCAGATTACAATCAAGTAGAATGCCGAGGAAAGATGAACGTGAGCTTGGAGGAAGACAGTGGGGACCAAATGTGATACGCGGAATGGATGTTAAGGATCGCTGATGAGAAGAAAATACGACAAATTTAGTTTTAGTTGCATTAATAGATAACATGTTCACATTGCACCACCTTAGAATATTTTCTAAATCAGTATTTAGTTTAGTAACGAGAGAGGAGATATCTCTGTCAAAGGTGAATATAGTGGTATCATCAGCGTTTAGAATGCATTTTGTGAAAGAGAGACAATTAGGTAGATCATTAATATAAATAAAAACATAAGTGGCCCCAGGATAGAGCCCTGGGGCACACCAATGTTTGTAGTTCGCTGACGAGAATACACATTAGAAATAGAAACAACTTGAACTCTATTATATGAGTAGCTTTTTAGTAGTAAAAGGGCAGGGCCGCAAATGCCAATTGCCTCGAGCTTAGCGAATAGGATATTATGATTTATGCTGTCAAATGCTTGCGTTAGATCGATAAAAACTGAGGCCGCAAGAAATTCATCGATAATTTTTTTTAGTTGGTCAGTAAGGTGGATGAGTGCCAACTCTGTGGAATATCCAGGACGAAAACCAAACTGGCATGAAGAGAGGATATTAAATTTAGAGAGGTATTTCGTTAGCCGTATTTCAATTAGTTTCTCAATGACTTTCCCGAAGAATGGTAGAATACAAATGGGTCTGTAGTTATGCAGTAATGAGCTATCGCCTTTCTTTAGAACTGGGATGACTTTTCCACGCTTAAGTTCACAAGGAAATAAACCAGTCTTGAATAATAAATTAACAATGAATGAAAGTACATCTGAGATTAAGTGCGCAAGTAAGTTAATGTTGGCAGGGTGCACCTCATCAATTCCAGCACTAGTTATTTTTAGATTATTTACAACAGAAGCTATTTCTTCTGTCGTTGTACGAAATAAAAAGAATGAATGAGGAAGACGGTTCATCTTGACGATCTGTCTGGGAGGAGGTAGATTGGTATGAAAGAAAAAACTGCTGAAAGCCTCAGCTATATCAGAGAGGGATTTGTGCTCTGCTCCACCACTTAAATTCTGGATACCTGATCTAGTCTAGTGTTTCTGTTTAAAAATGAGTTAACAATCTCCCACTTTTTTTAGTGTTATTTGCTGCCTGTAAAATTTTTGCTCGAAATACAGTCGTTTAGCTCTTTTTAGTTTACAGTTAAGCGTGTTACACAAGCTTTTATATCGGGCACGTAAGTTCAATGTTAAACGGTATGCTTTTTAGTTTTCCTATATAAGTTATCCCTTTTGCGCAACGCTGCTAATAAGTACTGCGAGATCCATGGATTGTGAGGAAATGTCACGTTTTTTTTGCATTTCTTCTTGGAAGTGAACTGTCGTAAGTATGATATAATTAGTGAAAAAAATGTGGAAAAGGCTTTCTGCGGGTCGTTTAGGGATTTGATTTCAGACCAATTAGTATTAGCAACAGCAGTTATGAAGCCATCTTTGTCCAGAACAAGTTTAGTATGTGAAGGTGGGCAAGGATGCACATTAGAATTGAATCGTAAGTGCAGGGGGTAATGATCACTGATGTCGATTTGCAAAACTTTCGCCTGTGCACAAAGCAAGTTAGAAAGAGCGTGATCAATAAGTGTGCCAGTGCCATTCGAGACTTCGCTAGTGGGAACATCAATTAAGCAATCATATCTGTAGCTATATGGAACAAACTATTATAGTTAATAGAGATGGGTGATGTTTCATCGAGTAAATTAATGTTTATATCACCGATTATAACAACATTTTTATTTTCTAGTGATACAGTATGCAAAATATGATCAAGATGGTACAGAAATCGCTGACTGAAGATGAGGGAGAACGGTAAATGCAGCCAAATATAAAATTCTTGTTGTCTTGAGCAAGGAAGCAGTTACCGAGTTTCGATCCAAACAGATTCACAATTAGTAACTGTTAAGCATAGGTCATGTCTTCTTTGATAAGCAATATTAGGAGAAATATATATGGCTGCACCACCATGACTGCTAGTTAATCTATTGCAGTATTCCGATTTATAGTTAGGGAAGCAATACAGATTTTTGTCGTTGTCAGATAACCAAGTTTCAGTTATGGCAATTAATGAAAATGAACTGTTTAGCGATGCAAGAAAATTATCGATGGCATCGAACTGTTTGCGAAGACTCCTCGCGTTAAAATGAATGATGGAATGAAATCCGTTTATGAAAGAGTTTACTTGATCGGGTTTCAGTAGAGAAGCCATAATTGTTATGTCAGATTGTAAAATAGTCGGTTTTAGTCAATTCTGCCGAGGTCAGATTCGTCTCGAATGCGCAGAACTCTGCTGTTGGTAGTCTTCCTAGCCTTGATTTGGCAGTTATCGGTCCAAAGGAACATCCAGTTTTTTTCTCTCTTTAGAGTTAGGGCTTTGGAAAAGAGAGCCTTGTTACCTGGGGTTAGATGCTCGTTAACAAAGACGGGAGCGTTGAACGAGCCAGAGAAGCCAATGTCACTTAGACAGAGTTTGGCTTTACGTGCTTTGCTAACAAAGTCGGCTTTCTTAGCTCTCGAGCAGAAACGAGCAATGATGTTTTTTTTGTCATTTGATCTGGTGGGTACGCGATGAACAATGTCCAGATCGCTAGGCGATACAGGACAGTCAATTTTGTTTCCCAGCGTTTGCATGATGGTAACGCAGTCCTCTCCTTGCGAGCAGGGAATACCCTTTATCTCGACATTGCCAAGGCGAGAGTACTGTTCAAGCTCCTCAACTTTGCGAGTCAATGAGTGGTTCTGGGATTTCAGTTGTTTGTTTTCAACGATTAGGGTGGCGTTTTGGCTGCGTAATTCCTCAACAAGTCCGTTCAAGTGCTCAGCGCTTGTGTTTAATGAATCAATTTCTTTCTTGAGGTCGACAACATCAATCCCAGACTCCTTCATTCTCAGCAAAATCCTACCAAACACGAGCTCATGCGTGCTTTTAGCCATGTTGTTAATCTTATCTTCCAGCTCCTCAATTTTTTTCGACAGTTCAGCATTCGTCGGCAATTGAATTGAACACAGATTCAAGAAGAAAAAAAAAAGTACACAGCTGTTGGCAGCAGCAGCAGAGAAAAAAAAAGAAAAAAAAGTTTCAACGTATGAATACCTGCGCAAACAGAAGAGTCAGGCTTAGACGTGGGTCGTACAATGCTGCTGCTGCCAGTGGAAAGCAGGCGTCGATGCGGGCTTGTTTTATACGGCGCGCCGCGATAGCAGCGATCTCCAGCGGTGATTTTGCCGATGCCAGCAGTAGACCACGATGTGGCTACGCAGTCGCAGATTCACTCCGTGAGGGTGATTCAGCACCGTCCAGGAAAGCAGAGCGGCGGGACGGCACCACGAAGACGAACGCCGAAAAAAACAGCGGCCGACAAGGACAGCTGCGCAAACAGAAGAATCAGGCTTAGACGTGGGTCGTACAATGCTGCTGCTGCCAGTGGAAAGCAGGCGTCGATGCGGGCTTGTTTTATACGGCGCGCCGCGATAGCAGCGATCTCCAGCGGTGATTTTGCCGATGCCAGCAGTAGACCACGATGTGGCTACGCAGTCGCAGATTCACTCCGTGAGGGTGATTCAGCACCGTCCAGGAAAGCAGAGCGGCGGGACGGCACCACGAAGACGAACGCCGAAAAAAACAGCGGCCGACAAGGACAGCTGCGCAAACAGAAGAATCAGGCTTAGACGTGGGTCGTACAATGCTGCTGCTGCCAGTGGAAAGCAGGCGTCGATGCGGGCTTGTTTTATACGGCGCGCCGCGATAGCAGCGATCTCCAGCGGTGATTTTGCCGATGCCAGCAGTAGACCACGATGTGGCTACGCAGTCGCAGATTCACTCCGTGAGGGTGATTCAGCACCGTCCAGGAAAGCAGAGCGGCGGGACGGCACCACGAAGACGAACGCCGAAAAAAACAGCGGCCGACAAGGACAGCTGCGCAAACAGAAGAATCAGGCTTAGACGTGGGTCGTACAATGCTGCTGCTGCCAGTGGAAAGCAGGCGTCGATGCGGGCTTGTTTTATACGGCGCGCCGCGATAGCAGCGATCTCCAGCGGTGATTTTGCCGATGCCAGCAGTAGACCACGATGTGGCTACGCAGTCGCAGATTCACTCCGTGAGGGTGATTCAGCACCGTCCAGGAAAGCAGAGCGGCGGGACGGCACCACGAAGACGAACGCCGAAAAAAACAGCGGCCGACAAGGACAGCTGCGCAAAAGAAGAATCAGGCTTAGACGTGGGTCGTACAATGCTGCTGATGCCAGTGATGTATGTATGTATGTATGTAGTATGTATGTATGTATGTATGTATGTATGTATGTATGTATGTATGTAGTATGTATGTATGTATGCATGGTGTGTATGTATGTATGTATGTATGTATGTACGTACGTATGTATGTATGTATGCATGTATGTCTGTATGTATGCATGTGTGTCTGTATGTATGTATGTATGTATGCCGTATGTATGTATGTATGTATGCATGTTGTATGTATGTATGTATGTATGTGTGTATGTATGTATGTATGCATGTGTGTATGTATGTATGTCTATGTATGTATGCTAGTGCATGTGTGGCTGTATGTATGTATGTATGTATGTAGGTATGATGTAGGTTGTATGTATGTACGTATGTCTGTATGTATGTATGTATGTATGTATGTATGTATGTATGTAGGTATGCCTGTGTGTATGTATGTATGTATCATGCATGCATGTATGTATGTATGTATGTATGCATGCATGCATGCATGCATGCATGTATGTATGTATGTATGTAGCATGTGTGTATGTATGTATGTATGCATGCATGCATGTATGTATGTATGTATGTATGTATGTATGTATGTATGTATGTATGTATGTATGTATGTATGTATGTATGTTATGTATGTATGTTTTATATCTAACCCTTTTCCGGTTCGGGCTGCTCTGCTGAGAGGAACAGGGTTCGAAACCGACATCGGACCAACTTGGGCACTGAGTATGTGGCAATGTGAACAGTATGTACCACTCTTCAATGAACCTCCTTCACGCCGACATGGGTCAGTGTAGATGTGGGACTGGGTAGGTAGCGCGGTTCAGTGAAACTGTTTCACGCAGACCTAGAGCACTGGTAATGTGCCACTCGGTCTGTGCTGGTCTTTAATGACGATGTTTGACACCAACTTGGGTAACGCGGTATGTGCCACTGGGAATGTGGCGCTCTACAATGACGAAACCATTTCGGAGTTCACAAGCAGGCTTCGCGGTGGTGGCGCTAGATGACGCTGAGTGTTCTTAGGGACGCGCTAAAGAGCAGTCTCGCTGCAGTGCACGTCTCATACGTAAGTCGTTTCGACGGTGGCAATACGCTGTACCGCTATATTGATTAAATGCTAAGGCATTACCGCGTCGACAGTAATCGCGTGATGTTGTCTGCCGATTTTAGGAGCGAAGCTCCTTATAGCGGCACCCGTTCCGTCCCCGTCGTCGTAGTAGTAGTGTGTAACCAGTCTGAGAAAAATGAGAAAAAAAAATTCCGAAGTTGTGTCCGTAGCGCGGAATCGAACCAAGGACCCCTCGCTTCCGCGCGCGAGGCGTTAGCCCACTACGCCACGAATCGCACATAGACGCACGCACTACGATGGCAATAAATACCCAACATTAACGAAAGGCCGCGTTTCTAGCGCGTTTCTAGCGCGTTTCTAACGCGTTTGTGCTAGCGCGTTACGGCCCGTGTAAGAAGCTGGTGTAAGACGCTGTGGCCTCTCCGCCTTACCTTCAACGCGTTTCGAACGCGCTGCCCAAGGGCGGTGGCAAGTCAAGTTCAAGTCGAGGAGCGTTTATGAATACGGGGGGTATACTCTCTCAGCAGTCATGTGATGGCGTCGGCAAACGCGGTGCACGTTCCGGCATGTGTAAATGGCTGCGTAAGACGCTGTGGCCGCTCCCCCTTACTAGAGAGTACTGCACGTTTCTAACGCGTTGTGCTAGCGTCTCCTTAAGCGGGAGATCCGATGATTCCCTCCGGAGCTTCGCCCAACTCATCATTCACCCCGTGGATATGCTGTGATTTTTTTTTATTTTTACGTACGCACTTTTGGTAGCACTAGTGTCTATTTTTATTGGCATTTTGGCAATCTATCGTGGCAAGACTGCTCAAAAAAGAATAAACAATACACAATAAGCAATGAGTTCTGTCACTGTTCGTGCGCCCAGTTTCTGTATCGAAGGGTTTATTTTCGTCTACGAAAACCTTAACAGGGGACGTCCTTTTCAAGATCGCGTAAATTGTCTTTGCCTTCTGCGGCGTCCTCCTTCAATACTACCTTTGCAATGTTGGCGATAATACCAGTAATTAGAAAGTTAACTAATCAATCTTAGTTAATCAGCCGAACGGATAGCGTCAGCTACTCGACCGTCATGCTTGAAAGAGCGGGTATGGAAGAAATAATAACCGAATCGGATCGGTCAAATCGGAAAATCGATTATCCGGTACATTAACAACTTGGGTCACTGCGTATGTTCCCGAACCGAATACTTCAGCCCTTAGTACGTGCAACTGTGTATGTGCCCCTATAGGATTGGCCCGGTCATTCTTGGTCACTCCGTTAGAACGAATGTGCCATTGTGACGCAAAGCCTTAAATTTATTTAGATAGCTATTGTACTTTGTTGTTGCCTCATACACATCTCCTCAAGATGCTTCCTCGACAAGCATCATACATCGCCTCCGTCTTTGTAACGCAGGCAGATAAAGCGACAAGTGACAAGGCTGTGCTCGTGTCAACCGTTACTGCTACTACCTCGATGTATTAAACAAGCTTCGCCCATTTAGATTCAAACATGGCGTTTGATATGCGTATTTTTCTTTTTCTCTTACTAAATCCTGCTTAGTATTAATGTGAAAAAAGTGCAACAGGACACTTTGGCATGAAGCCATTTTCATTTTTTTCTTGCGCCATTTCTTTTTTCCATTCCTTTGATGCTATTCTGGACAGCGTCAAATTCAGTCATACTGTCAAACTCTCCACCCTTGTCACCTCCGGGTGGTTCATAGGGTGGCTACGCTCCGCCCTGTCTAAGGTGCCCAGTCTAAAATGTGCGCTTGTGATGAACTGAACAATGAACGCTTCGGCGTGTGTTTGTGTGTGTGCGCACGTGTGTGTGCGAGCGTGTGTGTGCGGGCTGTGAACATTATTTTTATATCATTCTACTAGTATTTTAGACTCCTAATTATCCATTCCCAAGTACCGGATAGCCAACCAGGATCAGCGTGGTTAACCTTCCTGCCTTTCCTTCCCTTGTCACTTGTCTCTCTTTCTGTCTGAATTATTTCTTGTGTGAATATAAAAAGAAAGCGATGTTAGCGCCGGGAAATGGCACCGGCTAGGTTATTTCTGTTGCAACTTAACAGTCCAATAAAAAAAAAAAACTCAAAACAACACGGCCGTCTAACCCTTCAGGCACTCGGGTGGTGCGCGCGAAAAGAGAGCGACACTTTGAAACCAGTAGGCGGTGCATACCGCTCTCATTTTCCGATGGCCCGCCTGAGTGACCCGCGCGACGCGGCTTCGCGAACGGTTTGGCAACGCGTCGTTGAGCAAGCGATGGGGCGCACTGCCGGTGCGAGCCGGCACTTTGACAATAATGAATTCAAACGAAGCGCTCGCCTTTCTCTCGTGAATCGCTCGGCGATATATATATATATATATATATATATATATATATATATATATATACTACGTAGACAATTTCGATGTCGAGGCGGCATTATTCTGGGCACGTCCCACCAAGGAGTGAACAGATCGCTCACGGCCGGAGAGTGATGTCCCGTTATTACTGGCTAATAACTTACCCGTCGCTCTCGTTCTGTGTGTGTCTTATTTTTCTGTCCCGACTGTCACGATCGAACGAAAGGCTTTGCACAATTACTGCGCCGCGTGTTTTAAGCAGAACGAGGCGCTTACACTAAGCGACAATTAATTCGCTAGATCCCAACATTAACATGTCCCTCGTAAACCGAGCAAGGGCCGCATAGTACGAGACTAAGATCTAATTGTCGTCGTGGTGTTTCATTCGCTTCTCATTACGTCCAGATGTATCGAAGCTTTATCGAGACCAGATGCATTCGAGTTAAAGAAAGCATGACGTCGTCCTCTTCATCCAAGCAACGAGGTCGAACCTGGGGAAGATCCATTTGTCTGACGTCTTCTGTATTACGCAACGCAATTTCCTTCTTGCAATCTCGCATAGGAGCCAGATATGCCTAAGTAATCAATGCATTCTGCTGCTTAGTCTGTCGATCGTAAGGACATGCCGCAGATGACCAGAACAAGCGAGATGAAGCACCCAACCCATGGTCAAAAACGAGCAGCGGAAGTATATGCACATAGTCATGACAGTCGTGCCAAGGTCAATCCTCCAAAAAGCGGCAAGAAAGAGCCCTACCACAAGAATAACTAAAATCTTCACTGGCAATTTCAATAGTCCGCCCTATGGGCGACCGCATTTTTTTTAGTAATAAGGTTGCGGTCGAAACCAGTGCGTAGGGAATATTTTCCGAAGCTGTTTGTAATGTCAATTTGCAGACCACTTAAATGTGTGTGACACACATTGTAAGAATGAATCGAAATGTACGAAGGCGAAGTGCATGTGTGATAGCGCTCCTGAAAATAGTCCCACAGACGCAATCGCGTTTCTTTATACAGGGGAGAAAACGCAAACATCTAACATACACTAGTGCAATTATTTTAAATAAAACGTAATATACACCACTAGGTGTTTTGTTTGATCGTTATTTTTTAGTGTCGCTCTTACGGCGTTTTAGCAGATGCGAAGAGATAGCAAACTATGCTGATTCCCAATATAACAAAAACAATGTCAAATTCGTCGGATAACTTGGCGCAATAACGCTTGTGCAGAAGCTCCATTCCCGTATCTTTCCTACCATTGCCACGGAAGGTTCTCTGCGAATAGCATGGTGACTGCTTTATAGGCACCGCACAAACGTAATTTTTTTTTGCCGCACTTCAATCTTTCCACTTCGAATGAAAGTATGAGGAACGTTAGCCGGCGCTGAGAAATGTCTGCATGAGCCCGGCCACAATACCTTCAAGCATTGCACAATGTTCAATCCAATCGCTACAACATCTTCCTCCTCCCCTTCCTCTCCTTCCTCCCCTTCCTCCTATTCTACTCGGCGAGAATCGGAAAGTCAGAACCGGCATGTTTTCCAATGGGTCATAATATACCAATGACGTAGAAGAGTCTGTTGCTGGGCCTGTTGGTACATACTTGTGGAAACGACGGAACCCAGCTTTTGACGTTCTTGACAAATTGCGCCAGAAAAGGTGCTTTGGTAGTAAACGTTTTTGCTAATCTCACTCTAACCTCATTTGCGTGGCGTTCCTACACTGTACCATCACCATCACCTGACTTTGCCAGCACTCTCGGCACTCTGATTCTCACGAGCTGACGTTATTCTAATGTCATCGTAGCGCACCCTGAAAACCAATGAGATCGCCTGACCCCGTGAATGGCTCGCGCACAGAGCTCTCTCCTTACCGGGCGGCCTCTGGCTTGAAACTGCAGCAACCCCGATGCTGCTAGAGCTGTTCTCTCATCCGCCACCAGGAGTGCAGCGGTCGCGGAAGCTGGGAGAAAGGGGGGGGGGGGGGAGGAAGCGAGACTCTGACCCGAGTTCCACGCACGCGGTCGACGGCGCGCCTTCGCGAGAGACGCCCCGCTAGAACCGCGGCGGGTGTGCGCGGTTCGACCAGTGGCACGGCGCCGGCGTCGTTGTTTGAACGACCGAGAGGATAAGCGTGCGTGCATCACCGAGTGCCATGGGGTCCCATCTGCGGACCTGCGACGCCGCAGCTTACTCTGTTCGTTCACTGTGTTGGAGCACTGCCGCGCTCGTTCTCTGCTATGTCATCGGCCACACCGGTGAGTGAAACCCTGCACTCTCGTGTGCCTCGGGCAAACTGCATGTGCAAATGGTTTCGGCATCAATGCCGAGAGGCGATGCTACCTTAGGGGTCATCCTGTTCTTGCGAGTTCGCACACTAACTAAGTTCGCGGAGTGCCTTTTTTGCAGATAGAATCGAGTCATAGTGTGTTGTTTGCTAATACCACGGCATCAACTTAAATGTTTAAAAAATATCATCAGAGATATCCGCAAAAGAAAAAAAAAGTCAATGTTCCAGTCACTAAGCATCACAGTGAGGTTAAGGTAAATGAAGCAGCCAATGTGCTGAGGAGACGCATAAAGCTAATAATAACAATCGCCATATTTGATTAGATTTACATGCTGAAAGCTGCCCGGTGGGCTATGAGAGAGACCGTAGTGATCTCCAGTGCGCACCGTTAAGGTACGTTTATATCATTATGCTTTTATACGTTTATAATACCTTTATAGATATAGTGTGATATAATGCGTTTACTATTGCAGACGCATCAGAACGCGGCCGCCTGAACAGTAATTCAATGTTAGAAACCTCGTGCTCAGCGGCAAGATGCCCTAGCCGCTACGCAAAAAAAAAAAAAAAATGAGAGAGGAAAAAAGAAAGAACGAACGAAAGAAATTGTGAAATTCTCGGCCTTTCTCAGTCGTGAAAACCAATAGCAAAAGGCTACCGGTTAGCGCAATCAGTGCGCTGATTCATGTAGGTTGTCCACCTCTAAAGAATATACCCCTAAAGCTTAAGTGGAAAACACGTACGAAAAAAAAAAAAGACGAACGCAGTAATGGCTCATGGTACGTTACCTGGGATACCACGTAAACCTGTAATCTTGAAGTATAATCATAGGTGTATATCGTGCTTATACGTTTGTGTATGAATTATGTCGGAGGATTTTCCTTGAAAGCCTATAACCTTGCTTGGTATTTTTAAAATACTTTTTAGGATACTACATCAAAACACGAATATGCCTCTTTATAGGCTGTGTAGAGTTGAACCCACAATTTTCGCAAGCATCAAGGAATAGAATCATATATTCACAAGAAAAAATCGTAATTCGCATACCTCTATCTTTTCAAAAACCCTAGTTCGGGCGTCTTGCAGGAAGTCTGCCGACACTATTTTCTAAGGAGATATAGCGAATGGTGAATATGGAAGACTAATGACACTTTTTGCTGCAACTACATTACTGTAGCGGTCATTTACTTTGAACCTACTCCGTTTTGCCCACTCTGCGTTTACTACAGCTATAGATTGCATCATTACATTGCCAAGTCGTCAAGATTCTCGAAACACTGCTTATCGTTGCAGCTACAGAATCTCACAACTTAATGACGCCAGAGGCTGCTATCACGGGGACCCATAACGTAGCTAATTCCAACTTGAAGGGAAGGTTCAAGCGTGTGCTGTTCATACCAACGTCTAACGCACGAAAGGGAATACGGATAAAGAGCTCTAAGAGAACAACGAACAGTTTATCAAAGGCTTACTGAAAAAAAGAAAAAAGAAAAAAAGAAAAGAAAAGGAAAGGAAGACGCCCCTGACTGAAGTTGTAATAAAAAAGCCACGACGGAGTTCATGCTCTGAGACATGAAATTAAGTGTTTCGTGTAATTTGTTTTGAAAAGATGAAGCTCACGTGAGAAATGCTGTTTTCTTATTTCATCGCGGTCAAAACCCAGCGCTCACTTGCAACATTCTCTGTCGGCCTGGAACAGAAAAAAAAAAGACTAGAATACAGGTGCGGTGCTTCACAGAAGTGTGCGAGAACTCGCATGTGACATGAACCGAACAATTGATTACCAATGTGGCTGTGGCAGAAAAAAATGCGCTTAACTGAAATTAGTACTTTTCCACCACGAAGTGTGGGAACGAAGTTGTAATAGGGTGGCGAATTGAAGATTCTCAAGGTGCCGAAGATGAAGTTTTAAATCATTCCATTATTTTTCTCTAGAAAAAAAAAACAGAGAGAGAGAGAGAGAGAGAGCGAAAGCTATGTGCTTAATACGCGGAATGGAAGGGCCGACAAACAAAGGCAATAGAGCATTCCCTATTGGACTACCTACACGAATCAAGCTTGTTTCCGTATCTGTAACGACATATTCATGTCGGCAAGTTTCGGAAATAATAACAATAATAGAGAGTTATAGAATAGGGGCCCCAAACGTTTTGGGGCTCCAAAGAAATAGCGTCGACACCACTGCGCATGCGCGAGACGCGAACTGTGTTTTTTGCGTTGGGTACGCTATTTCACCGATTTAGCGGGAGCCCCAAAAGCTGCCCGAAAAGCTTTGCGTCAACAAACATGGCGGCACCCATCGAAGCGACGGCTCTCCGAGTACCAAACTGGGCTTGATTCGTGGTAACGCGTGAAGTTCGCAAGCTAGGAGAAGTGACTGCGGTTATCGCTTTCTCTCAACTGATGTGTGTAATGAAGATTGATTCATTAGACGCCGCTGATTACGAATTCGATTGTCGATTTCATGACTCGTAGACCTAACGTGGATTAGCTTGGCTGGTGAAGGCACGTAAAGTTGGTTACTCAAAATTAAGCGCAACAAATCACTTGGTGCTAATAGAATAACCTCTCAATTGTAATTACACGCGAAACCACGAAAGTCAAAATTACTCTTATCATAAAATGGTATAGTTTGTTTTAATATTTATAACAATTTTTTCTTGACACGGTAGTGGCGCTGCAAGCGCAAGAAGCTATACGCAAACGCAAAGCCCTATTCTAAAACTCTTCACTCCTGCATTCCCCAACGCTGACACCCGCAAAGCTCTTTGGGGCCTATTCTAAAACTCTCTAATAAACAAAACAAAGATTGTGATTTTCTTACCATTTCAACCGCACATGACAGTTGTCAGGACGGGTGGTCGAAACCCAAACAAATAAAAGCACTCAGAGAACCAAGAAACGAAGACAAAAAAAAAAAAACTTTTTTTTTCTGACCAAACTTCTTTCTCAGGCAACCATATAAGCAACCCATACGCACAAATCAGGAAAAAAAGAAAAGAAAAAGTTTTCCTGGATTTTTCTTCCTGTCTGCCTCATAGATGTGGCATCGTCGTGTTGCCTACATATAATGGTGTAGATAACCAGCAAAGGTAGTGTGCATATGTAATCAATTTTCGTTTTATTTTCTTTTTTTGAAAAGGCAAGAAACAAAAGGCGACCGGCGCACTGCTTGCGGTCGCCTTAGCAACAACACTTTTTCCCTTTGCTATGACCAAAATGTTGCACTGTGATTGTACTGCACGACCACTGAAGCCTCACTAAGAAAATAAATTAGATTGCATGCTGGAGAAGCACAGTTCCGTAGGGACAAACGGAACATTTATCACAACATGAAAGGCTTTCAAGGGGCGAGCCAGCTCCATAGTGATAATGCGCGCTGAAAATATGAGTTTTCGATAAAGCGTCTCCGCGCGACTACGACTTAATGCTTGGAATTATGCTGCGTGTAAGCATTGAGAGACAGAGATAAAAGAGAGCAATGACTGGTAATTACGAAAGGCCGCTTCTCTGCGAGAAACACACATAAGAGCTCAAGGGAACGCGATGTGGGCATAAAAGACTGGACATGGTGGTTATCGCCCTAGCGTAAGCATTGCAAAACAACTGTGGCAGCTAATTAGGGAGTATCGTGCCGAGAATTTTTCACGTACATGGTGGCAATGTTAGAAGATGACTCACATCAAGCGAAAGTTTATCAGTAAGGTAGAATGTACGGCGACTTTTTGTGAATGGCCAAGAATAGGGATGTGCATTATAAAACTTATTTCTAGAGTGCATTTTTTATTATTTCGCGCCTTGCTGTTCAAGAAAAAAAAGAAAGTGACATAGGAACAGTATGATTATTATTATATTATTATTATTATTATTATTATTATTATTATTATTATTATTATTATTATTATTATTATTATTATTATCAATAATTTTTACAATACTGTTAGCCTTTTCAGGCTTTTACAGTTTGGGTAAAACAATCTAAACTTATACAAACAGCATTTCTATTCTTTTTTTAAAATGTGTCAACAGAATTGCAGTTAACCGATCCACGAGGATCAAGACTCTTCCAGTGAACTATCGTTCGCGGCAAAAATGCGTACTTAAATACATCAACTGTTCGTGTACAAGGCAAAACAACATTCACATGTCTTTTTTTCATGCTGAAGCTCGACCAAGAGATTGCAAGTACTGCCCGGGATCCCAGTTAAGTTTTCCGTTTTAAGCAAAAGAAAAAAAGAAAAAAAAAAGAAACTTGAAGCACGTTATGTTTCTTCGGGTGACCAATGGCTGAAGACCAGATATTTGAGACAAAAACCAAACAGACAATAAAGAAAACTTCGCAAAGCTCCGCAAGCGCAAGCTCTGTGAACAATGGATCGTCAACCATAACTATACGAGTACTGACTACTGGGCCAAACAGAAGAACATCAAACAGAAGCTGTGGCAAAGCACGTCGTCCACTACAACTGAGCTGGCAGCGATACGGACGGCATTGTAACGTGTCTTTGATCAGCCTGCGCAGAAGTGGGCAATTTTCACAGATTCGCGCTTGAAAGGAGCTCACATCAGTGCAGTCAACTGTACTCTACAAAATAAACGCTATACACACACGAGCGACGAAGCGAAGGTCATGGAATGGTTTTACAGTGCATGGTTACCTGGACACTGCAGAGTTAAATAAAAATAAAACGTCAAATGCGACGCCATGGCTAAGAACGCCCACTCTTTGCAATCCACCATACAGATCCCATTTTCCCGTGAGGACATCAAAGAGCTTTTCTCGTGCATCGGACGGCGAACGAAAGTTGCTTTTTGGACCGACCCTGATCGTCAGAACGCCCCTCTTTATTGGATCGACCCTCAGTGCACCTACTGCGTCCACCTAGCTCTGCGAAGTCACGTTGAGGGCGTCATTCATCGACTGAGACTTCGTGTAGCCTGCACCAGTATACTCTAAAATCGATAGGGGTGCGCGAATAGGGATTTTTGAGGTCGCATCGAATACGAATGGAATAGTGCCAGAACGGAATCGAATCGAATAACGACAGTTGTCGATTGGTTTTCGAATAATGAACATCCAGTATCACAATTAATACAAAACGATGTTCGCATCTCAGTACTCTTAAAGTCAGCAGGTTTTTGCATAATTACGTAGTACGTTATAGAGCTTTGTTTGTTAAAAGCACGAATAGAGCATTACAAGGAAATAATTTATTCGCATGCACAGGACTCTTCAGAGAGTGCGAATGATCGCTGTACAGCCTGTAAAGTAGGGCTGCCTAAGTGACGTAGCCTCCTCCACTACACAAGTTATTATGCTTTATGTCTACGGAAAGGACCACGGGGGTGAATGTTTGCCGTACTTTTGTTCCAACATTATTTTTATTTAGGCGCAGTTGATGATTTGCAACATTCGAAAAGTATTCGATAAGGATTCGAATTTACAAATAGAGACTTTTCGATTCGAAGACGGAATCGAACTGGAGACTATTATATTCGTTATTCGAAAGTTTCGAATATTCGCACACCCCTATATTATATCGAGCAACTCAGTTCGCCGCTGTCCAACGAGTGCAAAATAGCTGATGACATTGAGTACAGGCTGTGTCATTGTCAACGCTGTACCAGCGCGCGGTTAGCAGCATATAGTTTGCTTAGTATGCTTAGTATACGTGAATAAATATAGGCTAGCGATGTTTTGGGGCCTTGGTCGGGGCAGAAGTGGAAATGTTATCCCAGCCATCAAGACCCTGCCGTTATACTTACGCCAGTCAGGACTTACGCACATTACTTGGTTTTGTTAGTGAGATGAGCTTGATTTGTTCATTTATTCTTTTTGTTTGCGTGTTCAGCGCATTTTGAATTCCTTGCCTCTTCGTGCCATTTCAAACACCGCATCTGAAGTAACAAGCCCTTCATGTAGCCGGACATTAAACATTTTCTCTCTCTTTCTCTCTCAGTAGGCTACGGAAATGCCAGCTTTTCCGAACTTCCAAAATAAAGTCGAATGACCAAAAGAAATGCGACGGAAGTACGAACGTGGATTAAAAGCATATCGCAGGAATAAATATTCACAGAAATCAAGCGTAGACTACCTTATAAATATACTGTATGCCAAATCAGAAAGCATGCTTGTAAAACCAGTCAGAAATTTGGCATGATCAATAGATGTTTCACGCATTTAGTTTGTTAGGTTTACAACTGTCACACACACCATAAAGAAATAACAGTCGTGCGGCATTATAAAGCGTGAACGTTAAAAGCAATACACAAAAGCATTTTAGCTGAAAAGCATAAAGTACGCAAAGGCGTACTTTATGCTTTCATGCTTTATGCTTTATGCTGCACGTATTAAAAAAAAAAGGTAAAGTAAAGCTAATGTGACGCAACGCAGTGGTTTAATGTCGGTGCTGCACGGATAACAAAAGCTGAGCACAACTTGAGCCCTGAAAGTCGAGCGTTGTAAAGCGGTGGTAATTGCGTTTATTACGCAACCTCTGCGACAGTAAGGCATGCCAGTGGCAATGAGGGGGATGTCGACATAGCGATCACACTGACATAGCGTTGCTCAGCCGCGCACGCCAAAGAAAGAAATAACCACAGCTACTTAGGCAGAGGGCAAATTAATTTTTTCCATCGATAAATATGGCTCGGCGCCAACAAAGCGGCAGTGTCAAGAAATGAGAAATCTTACATTTAAAAGCGCCTAAAACATGATGTCATTGGGACGTTATTTTCTAAAGAAAAGGAGAAAGTAGACGCGCTATCCTCTTTAACCTTCACTTTACCTAGACAATCACGACAAAAGACAGAGAGAGAGAGAGAGAACAATATCTGGTAATGCAAACTGATGGCTTTTCTGTGTTGGGACCTGGACACACTGCGTCAAGTATTTGAAAGTTATTGCTTCATGCGCACCTTAACCTGAGAGACGTTTCAATAGGAAGCTGCTTGGGTCATTGAAAAAAAAAAAAGAAGAAGCGTGAACGAGCAGAATTTCCTCAAATTTGGATGATATATTTCTCGGAGGTTTTTCTCAGTCTGTATGTTAACCCAAATTTAGAGCTCGTTTCTCAGTTCGTAGAAACCTTTCATAGAAGTAATCTAGCTAGGAGCGCGTTGAGTGTCTTAAGCAGTATAGGCAATCGAGCTTTTAGTTGTACATACGCCAAAATGTTCTATTTGACTGAAAATACTGTTTCGAACTCTCTGTGCGAAATGTCACGAAATATTTTCACCTTCTTTTATTTCCAGTCTCCGTGTTACCATTTACCCGTTTCAAATTTCTACGTCTTGCAGGATCTTGCTTTCTATCCTGAGTTAAATGCGTTTTCATTGCAAGTACGAAATGAAGTTGGATAGATGTTTTTAATAGACTGCACAATTTTCACATGTGATAAGCTTCTATTTCAGGTCATTGTGAACTTGGTCCATCGTATTTTATGTTTTTGCCACTAAATTATGGAGTCGCCTATAATGCACGGTTCTCTTACAATGTTTTTTTATTATTGCTTAGCTTTCAGGTCACTTTCTCACACCACCATTTCTCATTTACCGTTTCGGACATTCATCTGCAGCATTATGATGTACGGCTACTCAGCAAACGACTTCTTTCTTATAAATTCATAAGCAAGAAAAAAAAACAAATCTTAGCACAGCACTTTTGCAAGTCCTGGTAGCCATTGTTTTGATAACAAACACAACGACAGCACGTGCTGTTCATATGGAATAGATTGTGCGGGATTCTCCCGACGTGCTCATGCGGCGACTATATTGCAAGTACTTGGTCATGCTCGACTGCTTATACGCCACCAGCTACAGCGCTCACACCCAGATAAATGTGTCGCCAAGGAATAGTACGCTATGGAGCGTACTACTAAGCACAGGCAGAAATCGCTGTACACCGATTTCTGCCTGTGCTTTAACTCGCCGCAGAAGGTCTTCATTGCTGAAGTTATGCATCGGGTGTGTTAATGTCGAACATCGCCTTCACCGACAAGGAAGTGCGCCGAGCCCTTCATGCCTGGTTTGTGGACTCGAGCATTTGCTGTTATAAGTTTAAACTTTCCACAGTTGTCGCTGCGTGCTGCTAAGCAAGTTCCAACAACTTAATATTGCTCGAACTGCACTTAACGATATCTTGTTTCCGAAAGGTCGTGCTTCAGCTCGATATGAGGCGCACAAAGCTGTGCTGGAACTCTTGTCAACTACGGCCCTAGACTATCGTCTTTAATACTCTACGTGTGACTGTGTGATGTGTTGTGCCACTTGTGGTGTGCCGTCCTCTACATTTTTTTTAAAATCTCCTTCTCTTCTTTTTTGTGGTTGTGCATGGCCTCCTATTTAGGAGACAACTTCTAGCTGACTTTTCTTTCTCTCTTTGTGGTGTTTATATATGTATACATGATTATAAATCAATCAATCAATCAATCAATCAATCAATCAATCAATCAAGCAAGCAAGCAACCAACCAACCAAGGAATGAATGAATGAATGAATGAATGAATGAATGAATGAATGAATTATTTTCCGTGTCCAGGAACAACCATGAGGTCTAAGTGCTGGCGCACGCATGCATTAAAAATAAAATAAAAATGGCAGGGAATATTAGGAAAACAAAGCAATGAATAAAAATAAGAATCTTGAAAAAAAGATCGTACGTGCAGCAAGGCGCAAGGTGAATATACAAAAGAAAAAAAAGGAGAAGGGCAGTTGAACAGTGCATGAAACTATGACATAACAAGGTAAAGCTCGGAGAAGAACGATGACAGCGAGTTATGAAAGATACCAAGATCACGAAAACTAGCGTTATAAAGACTCTGGATTTTGTGGACGGTCGAGTGTTGGTGATAACAAGCAGGAACATGGAAAGGTCTATGTTCTCTGGCGATCTTGCGCGGAATACGAAACATGATACAGCTGAAGAGTTCAGGACATGTGAGGTTACCGCGAAGGAGTTTGAAGAGAAACAGAAGGTCAGCGCGATTACGTCGGTAGCGAAGTAAGGGCAATGACAACAATCCAGCAATGCTAGTACAAGGTCCAATGTCCGTGTTTGCAAAGCGGTGATTATATATGCATAGAAACTTTTTCTGGGCTCGATCTATAATGTCACCGTTGGATCTGGAAGAGCCATTCCAAACGAACGCCGCACATTCGGGTTGGGGAAGACAGAAAGTTGTGCACAACTTGCGGAACACTGTAGGAGACTTGAATTCCCTCGATAATCTGCAGACAGAGCCAAGAGAGCGCATACCCCGCATTGCAACGCGTTTAGTGTGAACAGAGTAGTAGTAGTAGTAGTTAAAATATAATAATAATAATAATAATAATAATATAATAATAATAATAATAATAATAATAATAATAATAATAATAATAATAATAATAATAATAATAATAATAATAATAATAATAATAATATAATAATGGTTCCGATCTTCATGGAAATATAATGACTGATCACACTCCCTCCATAAGCGATTGTGGCGTATAATTATCAGCACAGTGCTTTGGTACTTTTCATTTTCCCCTTGTTTTTAACGCTCCAGCAGTTAGGACCTCGAAAAAGGGCTTGCTCTCTCTGCTACGTAAGGTTGTGGCAAGCGTCGTTGTGCGATTATTTATGCAGCTTTTAATTAGTGTGCACCGGATACGGACACTACATTTTACTGCATGCGTTGTCGTGACGCCATCGTGCCACCGTCGCCATTGTCATCGTCTCGTAGTTATCATGGCGCCTCTTACGTTGCCGTTGTGTGTGAGAGAGAAGAGAGAGAGAGAGAAATAGAAGAGAGGAAAGGCAGGGAGGTTAACAAGACGCACGTCCGGTTTGCTACCCTGCACTGGGGAAAGGGGGTATAGGGATGAAAAGAGAGAGAAAGGAAATATAGAGAGCACAGTTTCGCGCACATGTGAGAGAGAAACTGATTAATGAAAGGCAGGGAGGTTAATCAGGACTGAGCCCGGTTAGCTACCCTACACTCCGCTGTAGTTTTCACATGCCTCCGTGGTCGTCGTTTCGTCGTCCTGCCGCTGCCGTCGCCATTGTCATATTCACGGGGTGGTAACTTTCACCACGCTGTCGACGTCTCTGACGTCGTTGTTACATACTGTTCGGGGAGATTGCACAACATTGCAAGAGTTGAGCTGGAAATTGGGAGAGTTGGGGTTAGACTACAGGGAGTAAAGTAAACCGCAATAAATGAGTTCATAGCCGCAGGAATCAATATGATAGCTTTTCGGATAGTTGGCAATACCTATATACTTTCCTTCATTTTGTCGTCGTTGTCATCCTCATCATTATCACCATCATTTTTATGTATACTACAGGAATAAAGGCCTCTCCTAGCGAACTCCACTTGCCCATGTCCTGCGCCAGCTGATACTCATCTCATTTACTTGCAAATTTCCTAATTTCACCAAACCACCTAGTTCTCTGCCGTCCTCGACTGCGCTTCCCTTCTTGCGGTAGCCGATCTGCAACTCAAGTAGACCCAGACGCCGTACCCTACGCATCTGCTCTACGTATTACATGGTGAGCCGAACTCCATTTCTTCCTCTTGATGACAACAAGAAAATTGGCTGCTCACAGCTGCTCTCTAATCCACACCGCTCTCTTCCTGTCTCTTAACGTTACGCCTAACGTTTTTCGTTCCATCAGTCGTTACGCGGTCCTTAGCTTTTTCTGAAGCTTCAAGTGCTCGAATTGCGGTGGACCCCACAAGACCAATTCCAAGGATTGTCCTAAACAGAAAGAGGAGCTAGAAATATTGAACCAAATGAGTAAGACAAGTATGTCGCACAAAGAGGCGGCAGCGTCCGGTGCAATACCGGAGCAGACGATCGCGTCGTCGACGTGGACAATCTGTAGGTCAAAACGAGAGCTCCCTGGCTCTAATTTCGCAGGTCCAGCAGAAGGTGGTTGAATCAGCATCAATCGATCTCTCCGAAACATTGCTTCAAGCGAGCCGTACAAGCCCGAAATGAAATCTAATGACCACGCTCGCCGTCGCGCACACGGGCGGCAACCGCTGTCAGCGCGAGCAAGGACAGTGCACTGAAAAATCATCATCGGACTCTGTCATCAAAGCCATGCTGCGACAAATAATAGACGCCCTGCAGCTGCTACTGTCTGGTTTAAGTACGCCAGTGGAGCTAACAGCGACAAAAATTATGAAAGCTAGAGAGTCTCATAGCTACACTGCAGTAAGCTCTACCTCTGTCCGCGAAGATAAATGTGCTGTGAAGTGTGCACGTGTGCGTTGCACAGAAACAGTATGCTGTGCAGCCCTCATCATCATCTGCACCATACCATCACCCTCCTTCTTCACATCCTATCTCCGTAATTCCCCCAAACCCATTCCCAATCATGGCTAGAGGCACTTCGCTAAGGCCGACCTCTCCACCTTTCTGCCGTTAAAAGGTCTCTCTCTCTCTCTTTGTTAACCTCGAAATTTCTGCCTCATATGTTAGCACCGGTAGAATGCAATCATTGCCCACTTCTCTGTTCAAGGATAGTGGTAAGTTACCGATCATGACTTGGTGATGCCTGCTATGTACGCGCTCCGACCCATTTTCATTCTTCTGTAAATTTCCGTTTCATAAAGTAATTGCCCTAGATAAACATTCATTTATCATCCTACACAAGTTGCATATGGTATCCTTCATTTTCACTGCACCAATTAGTTGTCGGCGCTGAATGAGCCCAATCTCGCGTAGTACACGTGGCTCTGTTTCACGCCTCATAATGTCGCTTTTCCCGTTTCTGCAGCGGGCGGCTCGTGAAATAAGTACAGAGACCCTTAGTGTGGATGTCCCGCATTTTACGGCAGCGGTCTCTCGGCACACGCCGAGGGACAGCCACATGTAATACGGCTCTACAGGGAGCCCAACAACCCGTGCGGCCCAAGAGCCTTCGGCCGTTACGCTGAAAGTATAAAGCCCCGTCTTGGGTTATACTCGGATACGGCAGGCGCGGTAGGCTGCGTGGGTTATGCGCACTGCCGGATACGCACGATGCTGCGGTCCTCGGGGCCGTAAAAATAAAACCTTTATTACGCGGCTTGCGACGCAGTGATAATGGCTGGCCTGGAAGGCGTTCAAGAACTGGCATTGCTACGCGCTATGGATGAGTGAGAAGAACCGAGAGGCGATGTACAGGAAGCATGTTGCTCTGCGCCCTTCGTGGATTTCCGTGCGTTATTCTTCTTTTAACTGAGAAACATTTTTTGCTGTACGGACGCTATCTTTAGGTATAGATACAGCAAGAGAGAGAGAGAGAGAGAGCGAAAGACGACAGAAAGGAGAAAGGCAGGAAGGTGGGGGAGGGGGGACATCTGGTTTGTTGGCCTAGATTGAGGGATGAGAGGGGGAAGGTGCGGGGGGTAGAAGTTTAAGGAAATATGAGGGAACAGATGCGCACAATATCGGCTTTCACAGTAGACTTCACAGCAGATATCAATGGCTGTCATGTGAAGCGTTCGAATTGACGCCGTTATCCAAATTTACGGCCGGACATGTGCACTGCGGTGACCTTCAGAGGCACATGTTTCACGATATCGTACTATAGTCGGATACAACTTAAGTCTGCAGTGAAGCCCGCTCACGCCCTCATTACCGCCAGTCACTGTTCCTCCGCGAGGCTGCAAATAGTTCGTACTTAAAACTTTCCCTGTTACCTAAATAAGGTGGTAACCACAAAAATCAAATTATAAGCGCGTAATTTTATACGTTTTCACTCGTCTGTAATAGTGGAACGTACAAGTACGTAAAGTACAGCCTTATCAAATATGACGCCATATTGAAAAGGTCGCATGACGACAATTTTGTTTACTTCTGTGATTGGCTGGCGGAGTAACACAACCCCGCGCTGTCCGCGTGCCTTTGTTGCCAACTGCTGTTTTTTTTTTTCAAATTGTATCATACTATAGCAAGAAAATTTGGCGTTATATCGGACGTAATAAGCAAAAAGGTGATTCTGCTATTATATGCCGCAATAGGTGCACTAAAATTTCACTTGAAGTAAGGTCAGTGCCTGCATTTTAGGGATAATTGTTTTCCTCCGATTGATTCATCCATCATCAACATTACCGCCCAACATGCCGGGTGACAAATCCTGGCAATGGCTGCAGCGTGGCTACGTGGGAACCAATGACAAGGAGAGAGAGAAAGAAAATGAAACAAAAAAAAGTAAAAAGAAATTGAAAGTAATAATTGTCACTAACAGCTTCAGGGAAGCCGAAAAGTGTTTTCCTAAGTGGAAATTTATTCAAGTGATTAAAGGCTTCATAGCGACCACTAAAAATTTTGAAATCCGGAGTCGCTCCTCAGGACCTAAAATAAAGGTCATTGCCTGCCTGCCTTTGAATATTAAAAATTTCATCTTAAACCTTCTATGACCCGGACTGATTGATAATCAGTGATAGAACAGAGATCTGTTGCTACGTCGGCGATATCAACAGTGGACTTTCTATTCTTCTGTTAACATCTCTCTCCCCTTTTTCCTTCCCCCAGTGTAGGGTAGCCAACCGGGCTCAGTCCTGGTTAACCTTCCTTCCTTTCATTAAATCATTTTTTCTCTCTCTCTCTCATCTTAAACCTTGCATGTGTTGCATGTGTATGTATGCATATCTGATTCGATGAAATTATTTATAACAAATAATCAATCACAATTTTCGACAGGAGAATGCTACTATGCCGAAATATTCACTATGCTGTAGTTAATGTTCGCCTATGTTCTGATCGCTATATTAAGGTATGAGTGCATCCAATGTTTTGCAACGTTCCGAATGAAGGTTTAGAGCCAATCGTGCCTTCAGCTGTACGCGAGGCATACTCAATTCCCCGACGATGCTTTATTTACACTCAGCAAATCCAGCCAGACTACAGAAAAAAAAAGAAAGTTTTTCCTGCCACAGAAAAATCTCGTGAGTAGCCTTTTTCGTACAGCCAACGACCAAAGTTTGCGGACAGCAGTATCTGAGCAATCAATGAAATTCCAAGCAGTTTGCGACCGTAGCCTGTAAAATGGCACAGCACTGTGTTCGCCTATGTTAGTACAAGGTGGGAGTGCAAATACCATTCTGCGCTGCAAGGCTTCCAAGATATGCAGATTCTTCTAAGATGCCACGGTCTAAGCTTTTACGATTACCTGTACGTCAAGGGCGCTGGCAAACCTCCCGCATCCGAAGGCACGTGACCACGTGACTATGCGGCACCGACGTGATTGACGGCACCAATGAAGAGCCGTTTTAAACGAAGATTCATTCATTCAATCTCTCACTTGTACTTCGTTATAATGCATTTAGTTTTATCTTTAATACGACAGCAACGTGCGGAAAATAAAGAAGAAAGAAAGTAGAAAAACGAAAAGCGAAATAAAACAGGAACTACAAGCTTAAAAATTGGATTGATCTAATCCCGCACTGTCGATGGAGCTTGTCGGCGGTATACTTCTTCTTTTTGAATTTTGAATTCTGCTGAATCTTTAATTTCAGTTTAGCTCTATCCTGTCCCGTGCTTCAAAACTCAATTCAAATCTGTGTTTTGATTTTTACAGACACGTCGACGAATAGAAAAGAGCAAAACAAATTATTTAATTTTTTTAATGCACACGTGGAATATTCAATTGCCAATTTCAGGACTAACATCGCTGTTAAACAAAGAGTGTATTCACTCAGGGAACATGTGTACAACAGTGTGTTGTTGAATATTTAAAAGGAAAATTGGCTAAGGACAGAAATGAAAAGCAGCAGATAAATGTAGCGCAATAACTGCAACGCCAATGTTGTTTATTATTTTTTATATATCTGCCATTTTCGTCAACGTGAGAAAATAATTTTAGAAGGTGTCGCCCTGACATTTTTACGACTTCGATTTTACTGCAGGCATCAGGGCTGTCGCTTGCACCTAACGCCGACCAATAAACACTTTTACACACTGACAAGTACGTCTTGTTATTTGTCTCAGCTTAGTTTCTCGTTGTCTTTCTTTTTTTCACTGGCACTTGGGATAAAACGAAATAAAATAAAAGCAACTATAGAGTTAATCTCTCGATTGATTTTTTTACACCTCGAAGCTCCTCGTGGGCTGTGAGGGACGCCAACGGAGAGCTTCGAATTGATTGAGGTAACCTGAGTTATTTTTGTTTTGTTTTATTGTGCTCGGATATCTCAGCTCATAGATTTTTTTACATTCTTGCACGGAAAGAATGCTACCCACAGCGGACGACAGCCGAGCCTGTTCAGTCGTGCTTAACAGTCGAATACCACAGCCTGCGTAGCCATGGAAGCTGCAAGAACCGCTGTGCATACCAAGAACTTTTCAAACAAAGGTGAATAAAACAATCTCCGGGGTGGTTTGAACGTCAATATACATCTTCGCCTTCAGTGACGATCTCAAGGAGGTATGGCCAATGTGGCAGGGTCGATAAACTTGACAACGTCCGAAACAAAACATTCGAGTTTTGTTTTTGCATTTCTCGTGTCTTTAATACAGCGCTAAAAATAAATAAATAATCTGTTTGTGTTTTGTGGTTTAGTAGCACTTGTATTTGAAAACTACGCTCGAAGATTTCTTATTTCCGAAAGGTCATGCTTAAATTCGATATCAGGCACACCAAGCTGTACTAAAGTTATTCACAATCATGGGACTATAGATTTTCGTCTGCAGTGTTCGTGCTCTGCGCTAGATGCATTGTCTTGTAGTGTGCCTTCCTATTCTTTTTTTTTTCTATTCGTTGTCTCCTTCCTCTTATTTTTTTCTTGTTTTTGGTTGGTGTGGTGTCTGTTTTAGAAGACAACTGTGCGTAAATACACGGGCCACCTTTTCTGGTGACATGCAGCAATTTGCCGCTGCATCCCGGCTTGTATTGCTGAGCGTTGCTTCTGGCCCGTATTCGCTAAGCAGTTTGTACATTAGTGTAGCCTTCGAAACAGTTACATGTGATAGACAGATAGGTTTAGCTAGGTGATCAGGTGGAGATGCATGTTTCGCGCGCGTCTCCGTTTCACTTCAGTATATGCAAACACGCTGTGAGGGATGATGTTTAGTAAATATGCTTAGTGAGATGTAAGAAAGGGAAAGAAATCACCACCCAAGCACTCCGTACAGATGGTTAACCAGCGAAGCTGAAACGTGCGGCACCGTTGTTTATCACTGGGTTAATCCCGACGGTTCATTGAAGTCTTCCTCAATTATAGGTTACGTCCTTGTGTTTCTTAATGAGGTTACACACACATTCGGCTGCTACGGAGAAAACGACGTCACTGATGGTATGCCCGCAGTCCGCCGTTGTCGCATTGCCGCTTGCGATTGTTCAAAATGAAATTGCTTCAAAATTAAATCTGTCCGTCGCGTAAGACAATGAATGGCTCATACTCCCCTTAAGCAATGACTCATAGCCCCGTAAAAGCGGCCTCCCCATTACAGCGACCGAAGAGAGAGAGAGAGAATTAACTTTATTAATGGTCCTGAAGGGGCCTGGGCACCCCTTACGGGGGCCGGCCCGGTGGCTCCACCCATGTGGGGACTGGGAGTCGGAGCTCGCCAGCCACCTGTTGGGCCTTCTGGACGGCCTGGTGTTGAAGGGCCCTGTCGGGGCTCCTGAGGTGGTTGATCCAGTCGTCCTCGGTGGCAGGAGACCCGAAGCAAGCGTTTAGCGCGGGAGAAGTGAAATTCTACGCTGGAATGATGAGCGGCAACGGAGCCAGCTGTGGAAGAAGACTATGACGACAAACGCGGGAGCAGTGAGTGGTGCAACCGCGCGTTTGCGCGGTTGCGCCAAAGGGCGCCAACGACCCAGCTGTGGAAGCAGACGACGATGCTCGAGCCATTGGTGATGATAATAGTTTCTGCACACATCAGACGCACGGATTTTTGTTTCGCCTAGCCATATACAGCTTCGCTATAAAAAATAAACAAATGGCGCATGACGTCTGTCGTCCTCCTTAAACGCCGCGAATCAAGATAGGGAACACAATATTAGCCAAGGGGACCTTATTACTGCAGGCAGTCAGAGCCCTTACATGCAATCCTATAGCTCATTTCACCAGTTAAATGGAAGGAGTGACTGCATTATTGAACGATACAGGGCTTCACTAACACAAGCTTTTTACAGAGGCTAGGAAGCCCACCTAGCTGTTAGAAAAATCTGCGCTGAATGTTCCATGCAATAAAGCTGCAAGCTATCATCGGAAATCTTGATACCTTATATAGTTTCCGAGATACGTGTCAGCATGAAGAGCCTATATAGACACAATTCCAAGAAAAACCAATCAGATGGAAAGAATGTATAATAAAGGGTGCCTCGAAGCAAGGGGAAGCGGAAAAGAGTTAACGCTACGTATCATATGGGATATCATATAGGCTCTTAGAATGGGAAGGCTTAGGAATGAGGATCAATGGCGAATATCTCAGCAACCTTCGGTTTGCAGATGACATTTTCCTATTCAGCAACAATGGGGACAAAATACAACGAACGATTGATGACCTTAACCGAGAAAGTGTAAGAGTGTGGTTGAAGATTATTATGCAGAAGACAAAGATAATGTTCAATAGCCTAGCAAGGGAACAAGAATTCAGGATCGCCGGTCAGCCTCTGGAGTCTGTAAAGGAGTACGTTTACCTAGGTCAATTACTTACAGGGGACCCTGATCACGAGAAGGAAATTTACAGAAGAATAAAATTGGGTTGGAGTGCATACGGCAGGCATTACCAAATTCTGACTGGGAGATTACCACTGTCGTTGAAAGAAAAGTGTACAATCATTGCATTCTACCGGTGCTAACATATGGGGCAGAAACTTGGAGGTTAACAAATAATCTCGAGAACAAGTTAAGGACCACACAAAGAGCGATGGAACGAAAAATGTTAGGCCTAACATTAAGTGACAGGAAGAGAGCGGCGTGGAACAGAGACCAAACGGGGATAGCCGATATTATAGTTGACATTAAGATGAAAAAATGGAACTGGGCAGGCCATGTAATGCGTAGGATGAATAACCGGTGGACCATTAGAGTTACAGAGTGGATACCAAGAGACGGGAAGCGCAGTCGATCGAGAACGGCAGAAAACTAGATGGGGTGATGAAGTTAGGAAATTTGCAGGCACAAGTTGGAATCAGCTAGCGCCTGAAGATGCTACGACACTGTCATTATCATCATCATCATCATAACTAGGCACGCGAATATGACCTTGGACATCAAAAACCACGAGGAACCACGCTTCATCGTTCGTCTAAACGCTACGCACCCAACTTTCCCGAGATTCACCTTAATTCAGTTCGGATTAGAAGCGCGAACACACCCGAGCTTCACCGAACTGAATCTCGGGAGTGTTCACGCTTCTAATCTGAACTTAATTGAATTCTGGGGTTTCACTTGCCAAAACCCCGACCTAATTATAAGGTACGCCGTACAGGGGGACTTCGCATTAATTTTGACCACCAAGCAGTAGCGCACCCAGGATCTCTGCCAGGGGGGGGAGGGGGGGGGGGGCAAGCACTTGTATAATATGCAATTTCCTTGCTTTAGCCAGAGGAATCCAACAGCAAATACAATGCCTAATAATTATAATAATATTGACACAAAAGATGATGACAATGTTTATTTCTTCAGCGTTTTACTCAAAGTAAAATAATAGTGAAGAAAGAAAAAAAATACAAGGCAATGATAGCGTGTTTTTGTTAATCCGGAAAATTCGACTGCAAGCCGCCTCCTGAATTGTAATGACAATGTGAACAGAGCACTGAAGGTACACGTTGGACTGGTGGGGCTGGCCGCGTGGGGGAGGGGTGGGGGGGGGGGGTGTAAATTGGCCTCAGGGGGGGGGGGGGAGGGGTTAGAACCCCCCACTCCCCCTCCCCGTCGGTGCACCAGTGCCACCAGGGGATCTCCAACGTGCATCAATGCGCTTATAATCGCGATCGGAAGCCAGACATGTGGTGCGTGCGCACATGGCCATTTTCAGATCTCGAACTTTCTTGCCTTGTAATCAGCGATTTAGAATGTAAAGGCGAATGCTCATCGCGTCTTCCCCATTTCTCTTCCATTGCTCGCTAGGCTGTGTGCTCTGGAGCTTATGTCAGCTGCGGAAAGCTTCAGCGCAAGGTGCATGTAGCTGCATCAGACTAAGATTTTAACGCCCCAAAGCAATACGTGCTGTATGAAAAACGCTGTAGTGGTGAGCTGTGGGTTATTTTTAACCAGCGTAGATCTCTTGACATGTGGTCACAAAAAAAAAGAAAGAAAAGACGAAAAAGAAAACGGTACATGAAGTTTTTCGCATTCTGCCCTCGCCGGAATGCGGCCGCCATGGATGAGAATCCCTGGAGTGATCTCGGAATCGATAGTAGAACACCATAGCTATTGATCCATCACAGTGCGCCATCGCATTGACGTTGAATAATGCAAAATGCACGCAGAATATCTGAGCGACACATGGCTTACCGCAACCATTTTCTTTCACTTTTCATGCAAAGCCGTCAGTGCAGTCTCACACAGCATCCTCCTTCTCTCAGTCTGTGCTCTCAACTTCTATGCCATGTTACATAAAAAGGAAGAAACAGGAAGGGGGGTGAGGGTGGAAACGGCACATGGTTCTTTGTAAGGCTGGTTCCGAATATCGAATAGATTAGAAAGTAAAGTTCAATATTTCTCGTCTCCTAGCGCTGCAACGACGCACGCAATCCTTCCAGGTTGGCACTCGGTGGCGGATGCCATTGGATTTACATTTGAATTCGGAGAGTGACTGACAAGACCGGCGAGACGATCGTCCCAATCGATGCTCTTGTACGAAGTTGGCGTCGTTGTGCTCAGAAAATGTGCGCTGCGTACTACAGTGCTAGGAAGAAAATGATGCGAGCAAAAAGGCACTCCCTGCAAGCTTGCACCCTCCTAATGCACACTAAGACGCGAGACGACTCACCATTCACAAGAGAGATTTACTACGCGCCTATATCCTGCATTCCCATAAGCTGTTCGCGCGTGATTTTGGTTCCAAGTTGACTGCCGACTGCATTGTCACTGATGATGCAAAAAAAGATTTTATTAAAAAAAGAGCGTCTCTGAGTTGGCGAATCACGGGCGCATGTTCAGAGAGACAGATAGAGATACAGAAAGAAAGGCAGGAACGTTAAGCATGGTCGCGAATGGTTGGCTACGACACAGTGAGGAAGGGAGGATTAAATATAAGGAAGGAGAGATGCAGAAGGAGAGTCGCTGTGCTCCGTCTACATTTACATGTTCACTCACGTATGTAGTCGCAAGTGCTCGTATAGCGCAGTAGCCTTGAAGATGCGCACTAGCGTTTTGGTGGCCTTGTGAATTCTAGAGTTACTCAGATAAGGTCCCAGGATCATTGGCTTCTGAGAACGATCTGTCGTCTAAGCGACTGAGCACATCATTGAGAGTGAGTCTAAGGATGACCAGAGACGCAGAATACGCTCTATAGTTTCATCACATTCGCAAGAGTGTCATGCGGCGCTGTTGGCCATTCCGATAAGGAATGAATGTGTTCGTGAATATGACGCCCAGCCACAGGCGGCACACCAAAGTTGTTTGACGAAATCATGTTCCCTGTGGCAGGCGAGATCGTAAAGTCAAGGTCCTGTGGCCACAATCAGGGTCCAGTGAGCACCAGTCAAGTGGTGAAACCCGGCGAATTCGAATGTCTGAACGACACAGTGCGATGCGATGAGGAAGTGAGTAAAGTTTGCACGCTGCACAGGTTCTCTACAGTGGTACTGGCACGCATTGATGCTGCTGGTGAGCCGAGAGCGTGGCTTCATCTTCCCTGTCATTGTTAGAAATTCTGAACTGGTTTGGTAGTGTTCAATGGTAGTGTTCAAGCATACAATGTTATGGCCGTTCTCGACAGCTTGGTGGTAATTTCATCAATTATCTGCTCATGAGAGCCGTGACGTAAGCAGACTGTTGAGCTTGTAGGGCGGCCAAGGAATCGCAAAAAATTAATCAATTAAACGGTTGTTGAAGCACATTATCGATGGCTCCTTGACAAGCCGGAAGTTCTGCTGCTGTGCATGTCATAACTTGTGAAAGCTTGATAGTGAGAGAGAAATAGAAGAAAGGAAAGGCAGGGAAGTTAAAGCTCAAGCTGTATAAAGAAGTGCTTGATGGGGATAATCCCAGTTCCGGTAGAGCTGTTGGAACTGGAAGAACAAACCGTGTAGATATCTACGCGGTCAAATAAGGACACGTTTAGAAGAAAAAGAGGTATACCGCATCAAGACTAATGGTGACATGTCTGCGTTCTTGGCAATACCAGGAACAGAGCATTACCAGGAACAGAGCATACCAGAACATTGTCGGAGACTACCACAACCAGGTATTGGGAAATTTCCAGGCTTGAAGCCAGATCTTAGTGAGTCTCAGTGACTGACTGCAACACCAGACAATGCAGCCTGTGGCCTCGGCGCTGGCAAACAAGCTAAGTTGTGCAATGGTAGCCATGAAAGGTGTCGAATGTGCGCTCTAAGCGTCATAGCAGTGATATATGTGGTGACAGGATACTCCCGTGAAATAGCAATACTGGCAGCTGTGGAATCACGTCACGGAAGACCAAGCCATGTTCAACGTATTTAGGCTTGTATGCATTGTAGTGCGTGGATATTCGTCTTGCAAATGTTATGAAGACTGCAGAACAGAACTCCAAGGAAAGGAACTCTGTATAGCTGTACCATCTCGCACACAGATGGTCCCCATGATCTACCTGTAATGAACTTGAACAGATTATCAATGCAAACTTTGCATTGATGATGTTCAGTTTCATCGCACGTTTCAGGTAATTGATGTGTGTACTCCAGGTGAGATCTAGAGAAGTAATAACGCCTAAACATCTGTGGGTCTTCTTGTACGGAATTGACCGCCCATGTAAGTACAAAGTGTAGAAAGTCATCGGCTTGCCTGTAAACGCTACTAAAACGTGATTCACAGGACAGGACAGATTGTCGATTCAGCCAGCGAATGAGCATGATGTAGCGCAGTTCCGCCGCGTCACTACAAATTCAAGAACACCGCAGACGAGCTGCTAGCGGTGCGATTCGTTGCAGCTCAGCCACGCCACGGTCACGTGCAGACTGATTCGGCGATCTGTGTCGCCCATGGTGTGAATCCACGGGAAACGGATCCGTTTTTCCGTAGAGGCATTCAGTCTTTAACTGTAAAGGTACGCAGGTGTTAATGTTGCCGCCTTCTGAATCCTTGCGCGATCTTTGTCTGTTACAAAATGTTGTAGCTTACTCTGGCCGTTACCTGAGTTACGTGAGGCGTTGCGCGTACCTTTTATTGCCTTTTTGATAGAATGAAAACCATTACGTCCTTCAGCCATACGACAGTGCCACGACTGGCCAAGGTAAGGAAAATCAGCATTAACACAAACCTTCAAGTTCATTGCAGCGTCACATTCTCAGTGGGTTCTATTTTTCTCGGAAGTGATAGCCCGCGGTACAGAACCAACTTTGTAAATACAGTTTTGCCAGCTTCACAATGACTGCAGCCAACATTTCTTCTCGTTCGAATTACTGTAGCTCCAGATATAGTCCCACTACATTAGATAATCTCCCGATGAAATAGCGATGGAAGAGCAAAACCTTTTTGGGTAGTGGGAGGGATAAAAAGTGGATAAATATAGCATGCAGAATACACATGAACGCAGAATTCATGCGCTTGCTTCGTACTTCCAAATTACCTTGTGCTACTGCTTGTGCACAAATCTAAGAAACTACAGCGATTCCGATTCGCGCCAGTGACTGGTGGATAAGATTGGTGGATAATAAGGCAAAAAAAAAAAGTATTGGACGTTGCAAATGCACACTGCGCGGGATCAACCGTAAAGGCAAGGTGATAAAGATGGTCCCGAGGGCGGGCTGCGTGTAATGAACGAAAGAAAAGTAAGAAGCACAAGACTGGCACAATTTTCTTAGTGTCACTGCGGCAAAATCAGATAAATTTACAAGTTGCTTGGAAAGCGACATTGTTTTCTCTGATTCGAACGTGTTCAAGTGGTATTACCACCGGTAGATCCAAATGGGAGAGAGGGGCCTTCGGCAACCTCCTCCATCTCCCAGCCCGAAACATGCTGCACGTCAGCGATGACAAAACTGGGCGTGCAGTAATGAAACTTCCCCTCCTGATTAACTGTATCTTTTACTGGCTATCAATGTTTGTTGAAAAGAATACTTGTACACGAATCGCGGTAGGGGGCTTTTCGACCTAACAGGTAATCATCTTGCCTCACGTAGGGACAAAATAGCAACGTAGCTAAATTTATTGCATTGTGATTGCTCAGTAGTTCTTAATATTAAAATTAAATTCTGGGGTTTCACGCGCCAATAATGATATAATTATGAGGCACACCGTAGTGGGGGACTTCGGAATAAATTCGACTACTCGGGGTTCTTTAACATGCACCCAATGCATGTACACGGGCGTTTTTGCATGTTGCCCTTATTTAAATTCGGTCGCCGCGGCAGGGAT
The DNA here is from genome assembly GCF_013339745.2 of Dermacentor silvarum. NCBI lineage: Eukaryota > Metazoa > Arthropoda > Arachnida > Ixodida > Ixodidae > Dermacentor > Dermacentor silvarum. The sequence continues at coordinate 40,903,574 of NC_051156.1, forward strand.
TCGATCCTGCGCCCTCAGGCTTATCAGCGCAACGTCAAAGCAACTACGCCACCACGGCGGGTATTCATCATTTTCTCTTAAGCGCACGTACAGTTAAACACTAATCGACAAATACTTTGCATATGCCTTCGAAAGTACTGGAAGACAAACATTTCAATGTGGTCAGTGCAAGCCATGTCGAAGCGTAGCGATATAATGCAGTAACTTGGCTGCCAAGCATAACATGTATGCCAGAGCCGTTTGCTCGGAGATAATGCGAAGTCACGCTCAATTTCACTCCAAAGCACTAACCCGCAGGAGAAAAGCTGGCGCCCATGCATACTTGCCATTATGGTTGGAGGCTTCGATCCGACCAGGAAGGTTAGGCTAGTTATTATAGTAGCCTATTTTACTTCGGCGGAGCCTCTGTTGGTATAGCTCTCCTATGTATACGGTTAACTTGTCTGGACCACGATAGTTTTCCTTGCATGCTCGACATACGCATATATTATCGGTTTAGACAGGACGGCAAGGTCTTTAAGCCTAACTGCTCCAAATTTGAGGCAGCAGTAACAGCGCAGTGCAGCCCTGAGACCCGTATTTTTTTTCTAGCTCCACTAAAGCCACACGAGCCTCTCATCTAGCTAAATATCGAAGTCGTGATAAAAGCACACAAAATGTAAAAAAAAAAAAGCTTCCCAAGAGGAGCGCGACGCGTGTACAAGTTAAAGTGTTTCTCTTTGAGGAAGCATAAAAACTATTTTGCAGAGTTTAACGGGCAGCACTGCGGTACCATTCAAGTTTGCCGATTACATCTGTTTAGCGTGTTTAGTTCTGACAATCTGTTGACTTCCTACAGAAAGAAGGTAGTTAAAAGATTAAATTCTGGTGTTTTACTTGCCAAAACCCCGATATGATCGTGAGGTGCGCCGTAGTGGGGTACTCGAGATTAATTTCAACCACCTGCTGTTCTTTAACGTGATCCCGATGCACGGTACACAAGCGCTTTCGCATTTCGCCCTAATCTAAATGCGGCCGCCGTGGTTGAGATTTAATCCTGGGCCCTTGGGCTTACCAGCACAACGTCAGAGCCGCTACACCGCCATGGCGAGTGGAACGCAGTCATTTTCTTCATCAGTTTTCCCTTAACCTTTTATTATTTTTAAATCTTTTTTTGTTCATTGGTGTTTCATTAGCAGCCTTTTTTCAATAATATTGATTCCTATTACGGAAACGAAGTGCATAACGAGTGAAGCTCATATTACATTTGGCCATTAGAACTGAAGGAGTGCCATGGGCGTCGTGAAGCATACGTTACGGTGCTTCTTTTGTAGACTGAAAGTGACGTGATCGACCAAAGGGGATAGTTCTTAATTGAAGGAAAATTAGCTTTCGTTATCAACGCAACCCTTTCTCATGACTAAAGCTTCGTTCTTAATGTAAGCTGGGTGTGCAGTTGAAGCTATGAAATGTTTACTACTTTATCCGAGGACAAGAACTGTCTACAGTCCTGTTGCTTGGTCGAACCTTTGTTTTTGACAGGCACGGTCATTATAAAGTTTGTACGAGGATGAAAAAAAATAAAAATTAACAGAGTCACTTAAGACAGCTTACATGTGGGAATGCGAAAGCATTGTAATCGCTTTGGTGAAATGTTTTCGAGTTATGTTTTCGACATGAATTAAAGTTCATTCTGCTGAATCGGTGTGCGTGTTTGCGTATACGTTGTACGCAGACCGGAACATTCGGACCATTTTGCTGCAGAACAATGAAATTTTGTGCTTTCCCTTGCTTCGTTTTCTGAGGCGTGCTTCCGTGGGCGACCACGTTTCACAGCTGCCGCTGAGCTAGACGCTTCGGAGAGCATCCCAGTAGACACAGCACCGATGAACTCCGAAGAGCAAGTGACACGTGGGAAGCAGTGACTGAAGCAGTGATGTGACGTGTGCAATGACACACGCACTCAACTTTAGTCAACCATAACCGTGGAGCCAGGGTGTCATCGGGGAAGCATGTTCGTCTCGCACTCCGGAGGCCCGGGTTCGATTCCCTCCCCCCCAGAAAGGAATGTGCAAAATTTTATTTTCAATTCCATCAATTCACTTTGTATACAGAAACATGCCTAACAAATCCGCCGTCAATCCGAGCATTTTGACGAGTTGTGACTCCTCGCGCCGTCGGCCATTTTTGGTACCATCTTTCGATCCCGCTGCCGACGACGACAACGCCTGATTTTCGCGTAATGGGGCATGCAGTGCTTTCGCATTAAAAACATGCTAACGTGATGCATACCTTACCTGTCGATATGCACCTACTAGCTCAACAAAACAAAATAGCGCGTCAATGAACCTTTGCAAGTTTCCTTGCTCCAAGTCACTTGGCCAGGCTGTCTTTTCAACGGCTTTTGAATTGCAACTTTGTTCGTGGTTGCGCGCAAACATTTGTCACTGTTCCCATCCAGGGCTTTAGACTCAAAGTCAGCCTCGCTGGCAAACCGCGACGGCAGGACTTCACCACTGCAAAGGATGAAATGCTTCAAAATTTCAGTGGCAAAATGAAACACAAGTGAGAAATGTGGCTGCCTTAGCCCTCCACATTTCGTGGACACAAAGTACAGCTGGCGAGTTTTTCAGAGTTTGTGTCTCAGATGGTAGCGGGCAGCACTGCCTTACGAGGCATACTCTCTCTTTTTTCTAAACCATACTTCTTATGCCACACACTGGTCCTTACCTTGAATAAATATTTATTTATTTGTTCTAAGCCTTATTTAAACACAAATACTCTCTTTCTCCTTGATCATGTAACGAACGGTGTTCTATACGTTTTGTGACTTTACCGAGGTTGCCAGGGAATCATGGCTTGCTCACTGTAACTACCGTGGAATAGTAACAACGTCTTTTAATGCTCATGACGGTTAAACGCTGCGATGCGAAGTTTTGTTTGTCGGTAGAAGGCACTGATTCTGAATTGTGTTGCTGCTATCTCATTCTCTTAAAGATATAAGTTAAAGGCGTGGTTGTACTTACATTGGCTGAAATTGATTCCAATGCGGATTTTTAGAAATTGTCGCCATAGATTATTCAATTCCATGCCAGATATTTTTCTCACGTTTCAGGGTTTCATGTTCTTAGCGGGTAACGAATCCCACCTCGGCAAGAAAGTTTACTTTCTTTTATTTCTTGATAGTTTCTTGATACGAACCACAAACGAAAAAATTACGGCTTGCTTAAACAGCTTCCCTGTTGAAAGCTTCGTGAAGAAAAATTGTCGCAGTTTCACCCGAAAGGCGAAGCTTCAATTGCGATAGCAAATTAGTAGAGAGCTATACGGAGTAAGGATAGTAGGTTTATCAGCTGTATAAACTTGGACATGCAGCAGCACCAGCAACGCGCAGAACTGTTGTCGACCCCGTCGGCGTTTTTCCCGCATTCGCACTGAACGCGCGCGGCGTTGGTGACTGTTGCCGGTGCCTCTGGGGGTGGCTCGGAGGTTTCCGACGAGATCATAATGCATGGGACACTCGTCGAGCAGCGTCGGAAATCTTACCCACCTTCTCGCCTCGCAACGTTTTTATATAAATACGCATTTGGTGCCGCAGCTAAACGTCGCCTCCCCTCCCATCCCCCACGGCCTTTTCGCGCGACGGAAGAAGTCGCGTTTGCTCTCTATATATGGTGATTGTAAAGGAGGAAAGAGACGCCTAATTCTACAGCCCTTCAGGGAGCACGGCGCAGAACGCGCGTGTGCTCTCCGACGCGGGTTCCCTCCCCGTGAAAGCATGCATCCCTCGCCCCCTTTCACTCGCACATACAGCGTCCCGAGCGCGGCGACGATTTTATCTCCGTTGACGTGATACGGAACCTCACGGCGACGGCGACGCCGATGGCAGAAATCCGCTTTGGAGTGTCCATATAATTGCTATCGCAATAAAATTTGTCCTGGTACTAGGATCAAAACCGGGACTAACGCCCTTCTGGATCTGTCGCTTCACCACCTGAGCTGACCAGAATGCGAGTAAATCGTAGAGCATTGCGAAATTAATCGACAACTCGAAACAACGTGATATTAAATTGGGAAAATCAGTTCCGCGGACGTCCGCAAGAGGGACGAAGACTCATGTAAGGAAAAATTGTCATCCCCCAGATTGAAGCCCGTAGCGACAAAGGAAACCTAATATAGGTTCCTCGGAAATGGTTTCTAATATGAACGGTTTCTAATGTAGGTAGCTCGGAATATATATATATATATATATATATATATATATATATATATATAGGGGATGCGTGCACTCGTATGTAAAAAAAAACTGAGCTTACTTAGATTATCTTTAACCGAGCCACTGTGGCCTTTCGCCAATCAGTATATTTACAAAACTTGTTACCTTTATAGTGCTGATTTTATATTAACGGTAATTTTAGTCGGCTCATCTAGCTGTTGTCGGTACGCGGTGGTCATTTTCACGCAGTCGATTTTGAAACTCCATCAGACGTATTAACCTGCTCTAACCTCACGCTCGGTTGCACTTTGCGTAGCAACTTCGTAAACACAGCATAGAGTGGCGGCGACGAACGCTTGCACTCCGTACACATCGTCAGTCAACTCTGACGGGGAAAGTGTACGCCTCAATCCCTCCTCCTCATCGCGTAATCATTTCCTTTTTTTACCAACACGAGCGGAAGCGTGCGGTTGAATGCTCGCAGACCTCGGCCGTTTTGTAAAATATGAAGCGTACGCATTACAAGATGGATCAGGCGAAATTAAGTTTGCCTGCTCGAGCGCGAAACGAAAGACTCGATGCGAACGGAATATATATATATATATATATATATATATATATGAACAAGAACTGCGCGGCGAGTAGTTCTTGTTAGCTCATGGCGCTGCGGAAGTTTGTCATACCGACGTGCTAGGCATTGGAACCACGATATTTTCACTTACTGGGTCAGACGTGTTTCTTTATAGTTTTCTCACACACTAATAAATCACGCTTCTCTCTCCTTGCTTTCTTTTGCTAAAGGTTTTTCCTTCCTATTCATGGTGCTTTTTTCAAATCGTACGTCCAGCACTCGTTGTATTCCACACACGAGCTGCAGCAGTGTTTTTTTGGCGATCACACACATGAGTTCAATTTAGTATAAGTTGACACAGGTAGCACAACCTAACTTCTTTGGCGATGCTTTTAGCAATTAGGAGCTGTTTCCTGGCCCGATTAAAATGAAGAATGTGAAAGAAGAAAACGACCACTGTGTTCGCAAAACGATTATAATTTAACTTCCTAGATGGTGTTCTATGGCATTAACATCTGCAGTCATTTTATTGATGTCAGCATACTTTACTACGTGCTGTATTGGTATAAAAAGGAGTAGCAGAGAATGGATGTAACTCTTGCTGCGCGACTTGCTCCTCAACGAATTAAGGCAACCTTGTTATTCGGTTGTAAGCAGAGCTAAATTATCTAGCCTTTCAAGCCTTGCAAAAACCTTCGCTGTTAGCCTGTCCAGCTTTTGATTCACAGATCTATACGAGCAGACGCTTTTCAAAGAATGCCCTTCATTTACAACTTGAAAGACCGGCCAAGGTAAGAAAAGCGTCCTGTTGGAGTCAATTCATGACCGCGACATGTGAGTGGCAGAACGTGTTAACGCTGTCAAGGTTTAAGAGCGCCTACTGCCGAAAATGTTTCTGTAGCTATAAAGAATGGCTTATTTTTGTCAAGATGTAGATATCGCCTTCTGCAAATCTTTCGAGAAATAGACGGTAAAAGTAAAAGGTAAAAGTAGATGTAAGATGACATAAATCCGAAATTACTTTTCAAGGCTGTTGGTGAGGCAAACGAGGACGCTTTAGGCTACTTTAACAATGAAAACAAGTAATATTAACCAGATATTTTTAGCCATTTTAACAAAAACGACGAGTGAACAAGAATCTGAGTGTTGAATTTTCCTGTGAGGAAGCAAATGGCAAACAGGAGTATTCTCACAGACACGGCTGTGCTAGCTAGCAGACGAATACGTGAAGCTAAAGCTTTTCTTAGTGGAACAGTACGTTGGGGATTACCGTGAGCGCGGTCGTCCTAGCCATTGTCGTCAATTTTTTGCTTCGAATGTAACTACTTCGGCGTGATGATAGGCCGGGCGCGCAGCAACGACAATGACTATTGGCCATTGGCCGAGCAGCAGGGGGCCTGTCAGGTTGAATTCTGAAGTCATTATAGCTTGGTGGCCATTGAACGAAAATGAAATGAGCATTTAGACAGGATGGCGATAGGTGCGGGCAAATACGAGTGAGTATACTCAGCAGAATAGCGTTCGCAGAATCCAGGCACACTGGCGAGGTACCGAAAGAGATGACATAGTGCTCTGTGTTGCGTTGTATGTCAGTGCATTTGATTTGACATTGAGACTGTGTGACTACGTGGCAATTTGACAGACAGTGTGCTAGTTACAACACAATAGTTGTTGTATATCTTTTCTTTCATTCCTCTTGCGTACACATTTATCCCGTCCACAGTACAGGGTAGCCAGCCGGAGATATGCTCTGGTCAACATTCCTGTCTTTCGTTTACTTTTACATCTGCCTCTGATGCCAGGCAACGGTAGAAGCTACAGCTGCCAAACTACGCCTTTGCCAAAGAGAAATTTTAGATAGGCTTTGTGGTCAATCTATCCTGCTTGATGGGGGTTAGACACATCTGGAATTCTACTTAAGAAATAAAGCTAGCCTGTTCATTTCAATGCATCTTGTACATCTTAGCATTTTTCAGCCTCTGTCATGGGTGCAGCAGCTACGCGGCTGCGCTGCAAAAGGAAACTGTCATAAATTTAGTGTGCCTACGTAACTCCGACAGGGGTTTAAAAATAATAAATGTCTTTCATTCATTTATGGCAGGAAAGTACGTGACAAAGGTCTCACGGATACGCAACGTGTTTTCTTCGCCTACGTGAAAGCACAGCTAGAGAGCCAAGATGGGAATGGACTCTGTCACACATTTGTAACGCGTAAAGATCGAAGGAAGAGACCGTTTCACTAAAGCTATATTGCCAAGTCTATTGGCCGAGCCGACGAGAGTGGAAAAAAAGGGTCCCACCCCGAACATTTACTGTCATGAATCATCTTCCCACCGAAAGGGGCACGCCCAAAGCAACAGCCGCCGCTTATTGCAATCCACCTGCCCGACAGCTCTGAACCTCCGGTTCCTTGACCATCGACCGGGGGAGCAAGCATAAATAAGATCAAAAGAGTGCCATACAGAAATTGAAAACAGAGATGAATCAACAAGAGCTCATTTTACCTCCATGGTTATGTTTTGTTGCCGGCTTCTTAGGCGAATATATATTAACGCTGGTACCAAAATTACCTGGTGGAGTTTGCGAGATCCAGCGATAGGCAGTGCAGAACGATCTGGGAGACAGTACACCCATTCTATATTTACATTAAACAGCATGAAAACATCTTAGAGCAAACAGTGGGAATGGCAAGGATCGATATAGAGACAAGAGCTGGCAAAGGCAGAGACATTGCACTAAGCAGAATAAGAAAACGCTTGAAGGGGGGAGGAAGGGAGTTCGGAGGTGTTTGAACGGAGTGCAGATTTGGCTCCCATTTCAGAATTACAGAATAGAGCGGACATGTATCGGAACGGCGCCCTATGACCTTTCAGGTAAATTAAGAACAAAATGCCGGTTTTCAACCGATTTATTTTGCTGTATGTTGTGTTCGAGTAAGGATGTAGTGGAGGGCACAAAAATTGTTAGTATATAAAAAAAATTGGCAATTATTCGGTTATCAAAAATGTCTTCTCTTCTCCTTCTTCTTTCTGAGGTTTCACGTGCCAAAACCAGTTCTGATTATGAGGCACGCCGTAGCGGAGGGCTCCGGATTAATTTTGACCCCCTGGAGTTCTTTAACGTACACTACAACGCAAGCACACGGCCGTCTCTGCTTTCGCCTCCATCGAAATGCGGCCGCCGGGGCCGGGATTCGATCCCGCGACCTCGTGCTCCTGGGGTTCTTTAACGTGTACTACAACGCAAGCACACGGGCGTTTCTGCATTTCGATCGAAATGCAGAAACGCCCGTGTGCTTGCGTTGTAGTGCACGTTAAAGAACCCCAGGTGGTCAAAATTAATCCGGAGCCCTCCACTACGGCGTGCCTCATAATCAGAACTGGTTTTGGCACGTAAAACCCCAGAAGAAGAAGAAGAAGAAAGAAGAAGAAGAAGAAGAAGAAGAAGAAAGAAGAGAAGAAGAAAGAAGAAGACATTTTTGATAACCGAATAATGTCGTTGTGCAAACTGATGTAGGAAGTCATAAAAATATACAGGGCATCGCTGCGCAGCGCGAAATTAAATTATCCACTGAAATGATTGCGGCTCAACTCAGCTATGTAACTGCAATATTTGCCAGCGAAAGTGCCGACCTTCAGGTCGTCATGGAAACAGTGTTTTTTCGAGAAACAGGCGCCAGAAGACACAATTACAGGAAAAAGCGCAGCGCCGTCTTAGCACACAGATTTGCGCACACAAATAAAGCGTGTAATGGCAAGGTCTCCATCTTCGTACTTTTGTTGTTCGATTATATAGCGTAACGTACGATCGTCACTTTCTCTTGACATAGTGGTATGCTCACGACATCAGCTTGAGAGTTCTTGCAGCTGCAACTAGCTAGCGCACAAGGAAACATGACCCAATACCTAAAAGTGATAGACGCTCCCTCAGGGACGCTGCGTCAACGGCCGAGAAATCTCAGACGCGGCCTCTGAATGACTCCGTGGTGACGTGAAATGAGTTGTCTGCATTCATTTTATTCATTCTGCTACTTTCGCTTAGTGATTCTTAGGCTGCAAGAGAAGAGTTCTGATATACTGATTTTCTCATTCGCCTTCGTGTCTTATATTGTCCATACTGTCACACATTCTGAGACACGAGGACAGGCAGCAGACAACAGGAATGTTGTCCCTCAAGCTGCTCATACTAAGGATCTTAATCAACTAGGCCAAATCATCATTTTATTGAGCCATATGACGTTGATTCGGGAACTGTCGCTGTAATTCCATCCTACTACAACTAAAAGAGCGAGCGAATCTTCTCGCCAAATGTCAGTGTTGTTGATAGGTGGAGGTAGAGTTTGTTACCGCATATGTCCGTCCTAACGCATGGCAAATTATTCATAGGACGAAGGACACTTGAAGTGTTCAACAGTGACCGAACAAAGGAATTCTCAACCTGGAACCAACGTTTCGACAAGGGAACGTGTCCTCGTTGGGATGTGACGATGACAATTCATCTTGTCGTAACGCGTTTGCTCCGGCAGTTCTCCTGTTCGGCCTGGCTTGAATAAAGATTTTGAATGCTTGAATAAGATTCTTCTTCTTTCTTCTTCTCATAAGTACTGGTTCACCGCTCTCGTCTTGCCAAGGTTTGGGTATCTTGAAATAAAGAGTAACCGTAATACAAGTGCACTTATACTATGCACAGTTCATATTTTCTTTATATTTGGCTAGCACCACAAAGCGCGAATGATCGAGGAATTCAGGTAAATATTGGCACTTATAGGATCGAAGAACTCATGGCGCGGTGCGATTTGGCGCCGAAGCCACAGGACGTGACAAGAGAAGAAACTAACCTCCCCGTTCTGTGTTTTTTGCGC